>NW_017295982.1:8211-13592 GCF_001594075.2 Trachymyrmex cornetzi
CGGCCGAGCCGCCGGGCGCTCATGTGACGCTCTGGCTCAGGAGCGTCTTTGTAGCTTAAAGGTGCGGAGGTCGTACCTTACGTTATTAAAGAATATATTTTTTGTAAAATAATTTTTGTTTTCTTAAAGAAATCAAATACTGAATTTTCTAAAACATTTTGTCATAACAATTCTGTCTACCAGAAACCATTCAATAATTTTTATAAATTTACATCGAGAAGTTTCTAGAATAATTAACAGATTTTATCATTATAATTCTTGCCTACCAAAAACCATTCATAATTGTTATAAATTTACATCGAGAAGAAATTCTATATTTACATCAAGGAGTTTCTATATCGTCTTTATGTAATTGTTTAACATTATTTTCTAAACAATTACATAAAGACGTTGTTACATATTTTAAAGAGAATGTTAACAATTAATTGTTAGTCAAGAATTCAAAATGATAAAATTATATTCGCTTATAGAAGAAAATAGCAATTGTAATATAGAGTCCTTGTTACTTGAGACGTTGTAAGATTTCGTATGGAAAACACGGAATTTCCAGATTCACGTATTTCCTGGCTTCAATCTTCGCAAGTCTGTTACAGAACTATCTCGATGTAAATTTATAACAATTGTTGAATAGTTTCTAGTAGGCAAGAATTATTATTATAACAAAATGTTTTAGAAAATTTAGTATTTGATTTTTTAAGAAAATAAAAATTATTTTACGAGAAAAATATTCCATAACGTAAGGTACGACCTCCGCACGTTTAAGCTACAGAGACGCTCCTGTGCCAAAGTCACGTGAGCGCTCGGCCGTTGAGCCTCGAGCAGTAGTGAGGGTCGCTCGCCGGAATCGGCCCAAAATGTGCAAATCTTTGAGAGAACTGTTATAGATGAATTAATATGGTAACTTGGTAATTATGCAGAACGAGGCCTTTTTCAAATTTTGGCATTTTTAGGCTATAATTTTGATAAAAATCTGTGTTATGATTTTAGACAATGATAATAAACCGGTGGAGGTCGAAAAATATGTAATCTATCCATTTTTTAAAACTATTTATGGTAAAAATGAAATGAGTTAAGCTTTCCTCAATGACCTTGACCTTGACATATGTTATCGGACATGACCTGAGTGACCTTGAGAAAGATTTAAATGTCGTTAAAAGGTTATTAACAAAAAAAAAACTCAAAATATAACGTCCTATTTCTGATACATACAATATTAAGAACCACATCACTTCTTATATACATAATGTCTTTCCACGCGAAGCGAGACCTACCCTCTTTCTAGGGAGTAGGTGAGATAAATCTCGCTTCGCGTGGAAAGTCGAAGGTACGTAATAAATCAGTATAATAGCTATATTAGAACTATATATATATATATATATGTATGTATATACCGGCCTCCCCCGGTTTATTATCACTATTTAAGGCATAATACACATTGTTATCAACATTGCAGCCGAAAAATGTCGGAAAATCGAAATTCGAAAAAGATCAAGTGCATAATTACTTTTAATCATAAATTGTCTGAATGTAAATTTGTGTATTATTACCGATGTTAATGCTATACTTATAACTGATATATTCGAATATGTTCTTTAACAATAATTACAACATAACAGGCGTGTGCTTCGCACGCGCTACTGACCACTTAACATTTTATATTCAAATATATAATATACAGGATATTCGAAAAGAATCGGACCGCCCTATGATCTTCAAAAGTACACACTTTCAGAGAAAATGCCTGAATAAAAATTGTAAGGGTCATGAAGGACTATCTTTTGTCAATTTCAATTCAAGGTCACCAAAATAATCCTTCATGACCACTACAACTGTTATTTGAGTCATTTTCTTTGAAAGTGCGTACTTTTGGAGGTCACAGGGGGTCTCACTCCTTTCGAATATCCTGTGTGTGCGTGCGTGCGTGCGTGCGTGCGTGCGTGCATGTGTGTATGCGTGTGTGTGTGTGTAGGAAGCGGCGAAAGAACACACCAGTTTTTTTCCTAGGAGGCAACAGTAGGAAACGCGTCTGACAGGTGGCGCAAGGGTGAGAGAGGGAATTTTTGAAGGGACTAACCTTACTTACTTACTTATTATTATTACTACTTCTTGAGAAATACAGACGCAGCTATCCGACGCTCGAATTTTTCTTGTTCGCCCTGACTCCTATTACTACATTTTGGGGACTCAGCCGGGAAGCTCAAGCGAGTAAGGATGAAGCTTGAAAAATATTGCGTCAGCCATTATACCCATAAATTATACGTACGTAAGTTACACGCCATGTTGTAAGTGAGGTTGGATTGACGAGATTAGCTCGACGGAACTGCGTCCTGAGACAAAAAGTTGGAATAACGGTGTAAAGTTGAGATACGCTGTCTGTACGTTGTACCACAGAACGAGACTGAGTTAGGTTAATCAGTAAAGAAGAACAGAAAAGTCGTAAAGGTGTCGAATATCGATGGACACGGAAGTGACACGGAAGATAGCAATACAGGAGACGACGTATTGAACCAAACGCCCAGTACAAGTAAGGGAACAAACAAAGCAGATAACAAAGTTGGTAAGGATGTTAAGAAGATGCTGGATAAACAGGAAGACAAAAAAGACGACAGTAAAAGTAAAAAAGATAGCAAGAAAAACAATTGACTAACGAAGTCATTGATAAAATGACAGCGACACAATTAAAAACCGAACTTAAACAATTAAATTTGGCAAGAGATGGAAAGAAACAAGAATTGAAAGAACCACTAAAAGAGCATATCCAAGAAGTAAAAGAGAATGAAACGACTGATGAGAACACTGACGGAAAAGAGATTGAAGACGAAACGGAAGAGGAAGAAAGCGACAGTCAAAGTGATAAAGAGACACGAGATATACACGAAAAAAAAGCACGCGATTACCCGCGTCGACTAACCTATTCACTATAGGATGTAGAGAATAGTATTGCTCATTTCTCAGCTGATGATAAGGTATCCATTGAAAAGTGATTGAGTGACTTCAAGGATCTGAGTTTTTTACTCGAATGGAACGAATTGCAAAAGATTATTTATGGTAAGAGACTCTTAAAAGGTTTAGCCAAGAAATTCATTACTTACGAACGTGGTATTCTATCATGGAGTACACTAAAACGAAAGTTATTACGCGAGTTCAAGACGGATTTAAATAGTGCATTAATACATAAGGAACTTTCAAAAAGTAAAAGGCAAGCGAATGAAACAGGACGTCAGTATGTTTATGCGATGGAAGAAATAGCAAATCAAGGATGTATCGAAACAGACGCATTAATCTAACATATAATAGATGGTGTACAAGATGAAGAAGTAAACAAGACAATTTTATACGTCGCAACGACACTGCATAACTTAAAAAAGAAATTTGAGTTGTATGATAAAGTAAAAAAAAAGCAGACTAATCCAAGAGCTTCGAAGAGAAGGAAATAGCTAAGAATAAAACGAGAAAGGATGGAAAGTGAGTGCATTGTTTTAGATGAGGTGCCACGGATCACAATGTAGAAAATTGCACAAAAAAAGGCCAAAATGTTTCCGATGCAATGAATTTTGTTGAGATTAATGTATAAAGAATAGGGCTATTTACCTTTTAATAGGATTTCAATATAGTCATGTACTATTTTAATAAATCATATGTCACATATTGTATAATAACCAATCAAATATATTTAATGAGAACACATGAGAAAGGTAGTTACGAATACATAAGTGTAATACATTTTATAATTATATCAGTTCTGAATATGAGTGTAATGATAACAAGTTGAGTTTCACAAAGATGATTGTGCTTATACTAAACTTATCTTATAAATCCGTTATTGCAAGGCCTTACAACACAGAACGCGCCCGTCATGGTTAGCTAGCTAATTTCTATCCATGAAAAATTGATTCTGCAAGTTGAGCAACGAAACACAAAAATAAACAACCGAGCTTCAAAATATTATAAACAAGTTACTATGTCAACACTAGTAATAACATCTTTTAAATCAAGCGATCTATCAGAATTAGTTAGAAGCAATTACATAAAATTACTGTTTTCCAACATTCCTCCTTAATTTCTTCAAACTAATTCACCATAGTTTTCTTACATTTCTCAAATTTAGTAGTATTTAATGCTTTTGTTAATATGTCTGTTCTTTGATTTTCAGACGGACAATACTTCAAATTAATTATTTTGTTTTTCACCATTTCGTGTACAAATCTATATTTTACATCTATATGTCTCGATCTTTTGTTAATTACTCCGTTTTTTATTATAGTGCTATGGTACTTTGGTTATCAACATTCAGCTCAATTTGTATCTGACATCCTTGAAGTTCTTCTATGAGTGTCTTCAAGTACTGTAGTTCCTTACAGCATTCTGCAGCTGCTACGTATTCTGCTTCTGTGCTGGATAGATCTATATTCGTTTGTCTTCAAGAACACCAACTTATTGGTCTTCCTCCATAGAACATTATATACCCAGTTGTACTTCGTCTTGTTAGTGTGTCTCTTGCGAAATCAGCATCACAGTAACCTTGCAAAACTTCTTGTTCTTCGTTGCAATAGTATTGTAATCCTCTGCTGTTCTGTTTAAGTATTTCATTATGTGTTTAACATTATTTACATTTTCTTGAAAGTAGTTTTCCAAATATCTGCTGCTAAAGCCTACTGCATACGATATATCTGATCTTGTCTTTGTTGATAAGTATAAAAGACTTCCAACTATTGCTCTGTAATCATATGCTTCTTTCCTAGGTGTATTTCTCTCTTGATTTCCAATTATTGGTATTCTAACTGGTTTTGCCTTTTCCATCCCATATGTCTTTAAAATTTTCTTCACGTACTCTTCTTGTTTTAGTTTGAGCGATTCTTGTTTCTTTATTATTTCCATTCCAACAAAGATTTTTGGATTATACTGTACAGTCATTTTAAACTCTGCTTTAAGCTGTTTTATTGTGTCTTGTATTTCTTGCGCATTATTACCTATTAATATTCCATCGTCAACATATATGCTTAGTATTAAATCTTTCTTGTTTCTTTTAAAAATACACTGTTCGCTCCCTAGTGGCTTAAAGCCTTTTTCTTTTAAGAAATTTGCAAATCGAATGTTCCACCTTAAAGGTGCTTGCTTGAGACCATATAATGCCTTTTTAAGTTTAAACACTTTACCTTTGCTATCATATCCTTCTGGGGGATACATGTAAACATCTTCTTCGACCTCTCCATACAGAAAAGCTGTTTTAATATCAAACGTAATTATTTCATAGTTCTTCATTGCTGCCAGAGCAAACAGTACTCTTAACGCACTCGTACTAATCACAGGACTAAAAGTTTCTTGATAGCTAATTCCTGGTTCCTGTTCAACCTCGTATAACGAGACGAGCTTTATATCTG
>NW_017295982.1:15217-17924 GCF_001594075.2 Trachymyrmex cornetzi
CGAAGCCTATTGACAAATGCTATGAATGCCTAACCATCGACACAGACGTATTTAAGGACGATATATTTGTGGTCCTTACGGCTCCGATGACGTTAGAACTAATTATAGAAAGGAAGAAGCTAAAGTTCTCATATAGAAGAATAAGATTACAATAAGAAGGATATCGCATAAAGGCACCAGATATACCAATGCTGGTACTGAAAATGATGTCTGCACTAACAATGGAATCAGCGCAGAAGAAACAAAACCAGAGATAATCGCCGAAGAACAGATGGAGGACGAACAAATGAGGACACTTCAATAATCAACGACGAAGTTCATGGAATGATACTAATAAATACCGAACCAGACGAGTACGAAGTTCCAGAGTCATACAAATCTAAAATCAGCAAGCTAGTAGAAGAATTTACACCTAAGGAAAAAGTGCAAACATCCATTCAGATGAAGATCATCTTAAGTGAACCGATAAATCTCCGACTCCGAAGATTAGCACCGAAAGAGAAACAGATTCTTGACGAGCAAATAAAAGATTGGTTGGATCAAGGTATCATAAGGTCAAGTCAAAGTGATTATGCCAGCCCGGTCGTAATAGTATCCAAGAAGAATGTTTCCTACAGGGTGTGCATAGACCACCGGTTATTGAATTGTAAGGTAATCAAAGACAGATTTCCAGTACCCATCATTAAAGAGAAAATTGACAGTTTAAAAGATGCACGAGTATTTTCGTTGATCGATTTAACAAATGGATTCTTTCACGTGCCAGTTGCGGAAGAATCTCGAAAATTCATAGCGTTTATAACTCCTGAAGATCTGCATGAATTTATGATGACTCCTTTCGGATTATGTAACAGTCCAGCCAGTTTTATGAGATTTGTTAATGAAGTTTTTCAGGATCTAATACGTTAAAAGATAGTAATAATTGACATGGACGATATCGTTACACCAGGAAGAAATTACGAAGACGCCTATGAGAAATTAATGAGGATTCCTAAAACAACAGAGAAACACGGATTAAATATTAATTAGTGTAAAAGCAGCTTTCTTAGGACGAAAATTGAGTTTTAAGGACATGAAATAGAAAATGGTCATGTATGGCTAGCCAAAGTTAAGATCAAAGCCATTACTCACTTTCCAGAGCCAACATCTAAACTGCAGGTTGTCAGTTTCCTTGGTTTAACAGGATTTTTCCGTAAATTTGTTTTTTTTAATTATGCACGGATCGCTCGACCTTTATCCGATCTGTCGAAAAAGGACAAAAGTTTCTATATTGGCGAAGAACAGCAAAGGGCGATTCTGACATTAAAAAACATTCTGTCGTAAGAACGATGCATTTACGATGTTAACGCCATCACTGAACTACACACAGACACTAACTTGAAAGGATACGGTGATATACTACTGCAGAAGAATAAAGATGAAATATACTTCCAACTAGTTTATTATTGGAGCAGTAAAAACTCAGACGCCGAAAGAAAATATCATTCGTACAAATTAGAAATCTTAGAGATCATGCGAGCACTGCAAAAAAAAATTTCAGAGTCTATCTATTAAGACTAACTTTCAAGATAGTGACAGAATCCGAAGGGGTACAAAAGACTCTAATGAAGAAAGAAATATCTCCTTTTATCTCACATTGGTCGCTAACTCTAGAAGAATTTTCATACACTATCAAATATCGACCAGAAACTCAATTAAAACACGTTGACGTTTACCATAAGTCGCTTTCCAATTATGTTAATCGAAGACAAACTTGTAGTAATGATACGGAAGAAGTAAGATGAAGAAGAAAAACTTCGAGTCATCAAATTGTTATTGAAAAGAGGTCCCTACCAAGACTATGTGCTTAATGATGGCATATTGATAAAACGAATAGATGATATGACTGTGATCGTATTACTCGCATGTATGCACACTGACTTGATTCGACGAACATACAGTCAAGATCACTTTGGTGTGAAGAAAATGACAGAGATGATTAACAAGGATTATTATATACCAAACCTTAAGAACAAACTAGAAGCTTTCATAAGTTGTTGTGTACCTTGTGTATTAGCGGAACAGAAGAAAGGAAAACGGGATGGTCTATTAACACTGATAGCCAAAAGTGATCAATCACTGCATATTTACAATGTACATAGATTATTTAGGCCCTATGACTGCCACAGGCAAACTGTACCGGTATCTTCTAATGATAATCGATGGCTTTTCAAAATTGGTTCGTATTTATCCCATCAAAATCACAAATGCGAGGGAAGTACTTAACAAGTTAAGGGAGCTACAAAGAATTATTGACAATCCCTCCTGAATTGTAACTGACAGAGGCTCTGCGTATACTTCGTCAGATTTCAAGGCGTATTGTGCGCAAGAGCAAATCGAACATATACTAATCACTATCGGAGTTCCTCGAGAGAATGGGCAAGTGGACAGGATTCACAGAATAATCATTCCTATGTTAACGAAATTAAGTATAGATCCAGCAAAATGATTTCGTTTTACAGATAAGGTTCAATGATGCATCAATGCCACTTATCAGAGAAGTATTAAAATAACTGATAAGATTAGTAAATAGACCATTTTGATCTACATAACTTTGTATGAAAATTTTTCTTGGAGATGCTTACTTTTCAAGATATTTAATGAGTCCGGGACTTTTAGTATATGCGGTATACATATGTTATCAGAGATTAAACATATATATGTTATCAGA
>NW_017295982.1:18581-19739 GCF_001594075.2 Trachymyrmex cornetzi
ACCTTTCGTATTGTTCGGGATCAAGATGCGACAAAAAGAAGACGTTGAAATCCGTAAACTCAGGAAATAACCGAATTATATGACGAAGACCAACAAGAACTGAGGCAGATATCACATAAAGATAATTTCACATTATCAACATCACGTATTTTAACAACCTCAATCGCAAGGTCCTGAATCATCAACGATGACGGAGTAGATGCCCGGACCAATCGCTGGATATTCATCCTTTTCTCGTCGAACGCCGTCCACGCAGCGTGCGGCAGGATAATGCGGTTGCCTCGGATATCACCAATCACAATTTCTATTTGAGACATTGGTCCCGCGGCGATCCCAATCTCCAGAAATTTGTACGCTGTCGATGTCAGCGCAAATGTACTTCCCATGATGTAACGTGCGTTGAAATAAAGAATAAATAAGTGATATGTATATAGATAACATTTTTTACAGAAACAAATGAAATACTTACAGTTCATGTTGAACGTAAGAATTCATAATGCTCGAAATCACTGTAAAACGAATCTTTCTGAACAACTGACGCAGTATTTTGTTGCTCGAACCTCTATTTAAATCTTATTCCCTCCGACAATTTCTGTAATAAAAGATTTCTATACACATTTGGTGATGACATTAATGTAATCTGTCACCGCAAATTGCAGCGTCAGCAAATTGCATTGTCAGCAAATTTGCTAATACGCAACTGCTTTGTAATATTAGGTGTTGAACTTAATTCCTGCCGTTTTTCGTCTCCAAAATTGATTTGTTTCGAAGGGAAATACCTAAATCATAGTATAATTAATAAAGTATTATTAATTAACAATAAAGTAGAAATGGAGGAAATTATTTTGATTAAGGTATTCATTCATCTTCCCTTCGAAACAAATCAATTTTGGAGACAAAAAACGGCAGGAATAAAGTTCAACAGCTAATATAAGAAACTTTATCTAGGACATTAACATATTTTGGCGATGACATCATCAATGTAACTTGATACAACACCTGCAAAAATGCAGCATTTGCAATTTCATCAAAGTATACCTGCTTTGCTAGCGTAATTAAAAAAATTTTTTCAAGAACGTGGTACGACATGTCACAACATGTTCAAGCGGTGATATCATCATCAGTGTTGGTAATGTCACGCGACCAAGTAAATGATAT
>NW_017295983.1:0-404 GCF_001594075.2 Trachymyrmex cornetzi
TTCTTTTCATACCCATCCCTAATTTCGTTTTTGCTTTCATGGCTGCCCATACAGCGGTTGCAGTGGCTTTCTCATCAAATGTGGAATCACTCGCTGTTATACGTTCGCGTGCTCTTTCGGCGAGAACTCGATCGGCAATGTGAGGATCGGTGAGATGGTTACTTCGCGAATAGGCGATATCATGTTCGCGACACGCCGCGTCTAATCGATTTATACCTCGATCACCACGCGCTAGTCTTTTCACGAGACGAGTACCGGGTCCACAAAATTGATAACCAGGTATATGTACTTCAAACGGAAGCGCGTTTATCCAGGATCCGTTTTTAAATGGTTGAGTAATCGATCCCACAGTATCTCCACATAATTCTCAAATTCCTGTAGAAGAAGAATCTTCGGTATGTACT
>NW_017295983.1:2512-2772 GCF_001594075.2 Trachymyrmex cornetzi
AGTTTTCGCGCGAACTCGATACGATGTCTGTGAATAAATTTGGTATGCCCCTGAAGAGAGACGATAGCGATGAAATTGAAAAATCACGATCGTTAATAGAATCGTTACGGAATTACGTATACGACAGTGGGCTCTGTCTGAATCCGGATCATTACGGCGCGAAGGAACAAAAAATAGAACACGTGGCCGCGCCGGAGTTCGACACCGACGCGGTAAACAAAAGCTACGTCGAACGCACGCTTCGAGGTACGCGAAACGAG
>NW_017295983.1:2825-4940 GCF_001594075.2 Trachymyrmex cornetzi
TGGAGAAAATGCGAAGAAACGTGGAAGAGATTAAGTATCTGAATCGAAGTGTAACTGCACAAATGAAAAATATAGTGACTAATGAGATATTGGAGAATTCGTTCAAAGACCGACTTCAAGGTGTGGTGACGAATGAAGAGTTGGAAAAAATTATTTTACAATTGCGTCGCGAAATGGAAAGAAGAACTGCGCAAAACGGAGTTTAATTATAAAGTGCATAGTTTTGATGAAAACCGCCACAGTTTCGCGCGAATTTGATACGATGTCTGTGAATAAATTTGGTATGCCTATGAGGAGAGACGAAATCGAAAAGTCGCGATCGTCGATGGAAACTTTACGAAATTATGTATACAACAATGGACTCTGTTTGAATCCAGATCATTACGACGCGAAGAAACGAAAAATAGAACACGTGGCCGCGCCGGAGTTCGACACCGACGCGGTAAACAAAAGCTACGTTGAACGCACGCTTCGAGATACGCGAAACGAGATCGAGGAATCATGTGGAGCGATAAGGAACGATATGGAAAAGGTGCGAAGAAACGTGGAAGAGATTCAACGTTTGACTCGAGATGTAACTGTACGAATGATGAAAAATGTAGTGACTAACGCGACATTGAAGAAATCGTTCGAAACGATAGGGAGAGATATGATTGTACGCGCGCTTCGGGATACGCAGAAAGATATCTCGAACGATGTGGAAAAGGTGCGAAACAACGTGGAGGAGGTCTCGAAAAGTGTAAGCGCGCTATCGATGAAAGTGTCCAACGAGATTCAACATGATGTAACTGATCTACGTCAACAAATGCTTAATATGGTGACGAAAGAGATGATTCAACGTGGTGTAACTGATCTGCGTCAACAATTGCATAATATAGCGACGAAAGAAATGTTGGAGACTAATGAAATTCAACGAGGTGTAACTGATCTACGTCAACAAATGAGTAATACGGTGACGAAGGAGACGTTAGAGAAATCGTTTCAAACGACAGGAAGAGATATAATCGTACGCGCGCTTCAGGATATGCAGAAAGATTGTTTAAAAGTGTATAGTGATATGGAAAAAAAAGTATCCGACGCTGTCACACATCTGACTCGAGATGTAACTGCACGAATGAAAAATGTAGTGACTAACGAGATATTGGAGAAATCGTTCAAAACGACCGGGAGAGATATGATCGTACGCGCGCTTCGGGATACGCAGAAAGATATCTCGAACGATGTGGAAAAAGTGCGAAACAACGTGGAGGAAGTCTCAAATAGTGTAAATGCATTATTGATGAAAGTGTCCAACGAGATTCATCGAGGTGTAACTGATTTGCGTCAACAAATGCTTAATATGGTGACGAAAGAGACATTGGAGGAATCGTTTAAAACGATAGGGAAAGATACGTTCACGCAGGCGCTTCAAAACATATTTGATGATATTAAGATGTTGCATCACGGTATAAGTGATCTGCGTAAACAATATCGACGAATGTGTGTAACGAAAACGAGATTCGACATCTGAACGAGATGTCTAGGTATTTGAACGCATCTAGAAAGATTTAAAAGATACGTGCAAAGCTCGTTTCCTATCATAACAGAGAGAGATGAGTATCAAGAAACGAAAACATGTGAAAGAACTCCACGCACCCGCGCGAAGAAATTTTCCACGTCGTCGCGTCGTGGTGCATGGTCGCGATGATTTATGGCAAGCCGACGTGGTCGAGATGCGTCCTTATGCGCGATTCAACAAAGGTTACAATTACATTTTAACAGTTATCGATGTTTTGAGTAAATACGCATGGGCTATACCACTCAAGAGCAAGAACGGAAACGATATGACCGCAGCGTTATCTACAATATTTCGTGAGGACAAACGATACCCACGAAACTTGCAAACGGATCAAGGAAAAGAATTTTACAACGCTACCGTGCAAAAAAACATTGTTAAAAGATACAACATAAATCATTATTCTACGTATTCAGTGATGAAAGCGTCGGTGGTGGAACGATTCAATCGTACACTCAAGAATAACATGTGGAAAACGTTCACGTTAAATGGTTCGTACAAATGGATCGACGAGCTACCGCGTCTATTGTCAGATTATAATCATCGTAAACATCGAACCA
>NW_017295983.1:5244-5731 GCF_001594075.2 Trachymyrmex cornetzi
TGGAAAAAATACTACGCAAACGAGGAAATAAAGTGTATGTAAAATGGTTAGGAATGGACAATTCACATAATTCTTGGATAGATAAAACGGATGTATTATAACTTTTTATTTTATTACAATAAAAAAATACAACACATTACAGAGGTATTTTATAATGTCCCCAAGGTAAAGTAGTGACCGATTCGGGTACGACATACCGCTTATCATCGTACGGACTAAGAGCAAGCTTCAATTCAGACACCGTGTAGACCTCGTGCAATGTCGATCGTATGCACGACTGACGTCTCAACTGTACCGTTATATCGTTCAAACATCGCACATAATCGTCGAAAGCGATCGTTTTCGCGACTACGTTTTTCTTGACACCCTTTATTCTCTTCGTATCGCTCTTTCCAATCACTCTCAACGCGTACATCTTCGCTCTGAGTCCAATGAATTCCGTCATAATCGCACCACAATTTTCATCTTTCATCAAACCGGGTATTTT
>NW_017295983.1:8789-9000 GCF_001594075.2 Trachymyrmex cornetzi
TCGTCGCACGATTAAAAAGAGCCTCCACCTCCTTATCCATCTCTCTATATTTAAAATAATTCCTGCTCTCCCTTACACGTGAACCAGAGCGTTTCACCACAACTATCTGTAGGTATATCGAATTTAATTTTTTCAACGATCCTTCTATAACCACTGATTTTTCGCACACCTTTTACAGCTGCGTTCTCATACCTTCTTGTGCGATCGTCAA
>NW_017295983.1:12198-18572 GCF_001594075.2 Trachymyrmex cornetzi
TTTTCCCCCCGGCCCCTCACCCCGCGGGGTATCCCATGGGCGAGGATATACCTTGCTTTGCTACTCTAACGCCGTCATATTTGCTGCGATTACGACATTCGTCATCGGAGAAGATGCGACCGCCTCTTCACGTAGCCGCCACGAAACATATATTACCTCGTTATTGACGGGTAATATATCAGTTATCTCATGCTCCGGACTCGTGAGTAAAGTCATTAGTCGTTGGTATGACTTCTTACTCCGTGTATTGTAGACGACGCCTTATGCAATTCCATTTTTCATGAAGTTCACCCATACGTAGATTTCCTCGTTCACAATGTGCTCGTGCCACTACGAGGAAGCGTGGAAAACATAAATTATCAGAATTATTTAATTGCAAAATCGAGCGTTTTGCTACGTCTTCGCGTGTTAGTCGATTTGCTCTACCACCACGTCCCGCAGGTGCCGCGACGTTAAAAACGCTTACATCGAAAATTTCCGCGATATCGAGCCCTCCGGCACTTTGAGCTACTGAACTCACGAGTCGCCATATGTCCTCGGAAGTTAAGTCGCGCACCGGACGAAACGATAGTCCTGCTGGACCATGCGTTAAATTCGGCGAATCGAACGATAAACCACGTAATCACACGGTTCGCACGAACGTATCGCATACGCGTAGATTTCGCGGAACGCGTTTTCTAGCCAGCGAACGCTATCCTCACCTTCGGGTATTGGACATATCACGAAACTAGCCTCTCTCCCGAGCATGCCGAAATTTCTAAAGCGTCGCGAGTTTTCCGTCCGTAAATCTACGAAATTAAAATTATCGCCAACCTCGTGTTGTCGTTGATGCTGCTATTATTGATGTTGCCAGTGTTGATGAGGCTGCTGCTGGTGATGCTGCTCCACGTTGTTTACAGGATTTTCCTCCCTCTCGTTTGCCGAAACAACGTTAGCACTGCCGCTACCATCACCACCACCAGTTTGTCCTGAAAGATTAAGAAAATTTTGTTATATATATTTCGATATAAATAGAATAAATTATGTTAGAATATTAGGACTAATTGCGATGCTTGGAATTTCAAAATTTTATAACTACAACGATATAAAATTTTATTTATTTTTAAATGTGTAACAGGATAATGAAAAGAAAAAAAGTGAAGATATTGAGTATGTGAAAATTAAAAACATCGCGAACAGACCTTTTATCACACCCCCGATATAGCAACTATATTTAGCATACTAAAGGCAACTCACCTTTAGTTGCTTTATTCAGTCACGCGAAATTATCCGGCTTTCGAATATTATTTCTAATGATTCGATCCACTCGATACCGGCGTATATGAAATATCTAATAAAAAGTTCATACATGAAAATATACATTACGGTGAAAATAAATTAAAAGATTTAGTATAGAATATTATTACCTTCACACACAACACACACACACACACAACACAACATCATTGGGGTAGTCTCTGACATCCTCCTCCTCCTCCTCCTCCTCACTATTGGCCCAACGTGGTCCACATGCACCATTCCGAAAGGAGTTTCACCCTTTCCTATAGGATGTAACATGCCCTCTGCCTTTCCTGACCCTGGAGAAAATGAGATGCATTTTAAACAATATCGCATGTGTTCTTCGCATTTTTGTCTAACATTGGGAAACCAGCAGGTCGTTCGGATATTCTCTATCATTTTGTTTGCTCCAACATGCCCCATTGGCGTTATGAACGATGTGTACTTTATTGAGTCGGGAGCTATAGTTACATGATAAAATCCGTCTTTTAAATCTAACTTACTAAAGTATTGCTTGCCACGCAACCTATCTAGCTGGTCCTCGATCAAAGGCAGCGGGTAATTGTCCCGTACCATTATTTTATTTAATGCTCTGAAGTCAATACACATGCGAATTTCGCCGGTTTTCTTACGCGTTAGTACAATTGGCGATGCGTACTCTGAATTGCTCGGCCGTATGACTTTCTTATTTAACAAGCTATCAAGAATTTTATTGATATTCTCTCGATCAACATAACTCAACCGACGAGAACCAAACTGAATTGGCTGCATTTCCTTTAGGTTTATAACGGCTTCCGCTCTGATCTTTGGCTCCGCCAGGCGCTCAGGCCGGACATAGTACTCGTTAACTATAGTTTGTAATTCTAACAAATTTTTCCGCTCTAACTTGTCGTTAATCTTAATCCTATCCATAAAAGTATCTCTTGTTTCGTTTATACTAAGTATTTGCATGACGGCCTCGTTATATTCCGAAACTTTTGCAAGTTTGTATCGAAATAATTTAAGCGCATCCCTCTCCAATAACATTGTCACTGACATAATGTCGTCCGCCACCACTCCTAATATCATATTCTGACTATCGTTTTCTATTGATACGCCGACCTTTACACTTCCTATTACTCTAAGCTTTGATTTATTTATACCGTAATACCTATTCCATTTCTTGTCCGCCGGTTCAAGAAACGCTGAACTTACACTACTGGTCTTGATTAGACTGACTGGGCATCCCGTGTCAACCCTTGCCCAACATGCTAACGGCTCACTCGCATCAAAGTGCACCTGCACCGGCCGCAGGAACTCATCCTCCTCTTCTGGTTTTATATCCACAAAATATATTTCTTCTTCTTCTGGATCAGTCTCACTTTCGCTGCCAAGCTCTTCTATGCTGTCCGCTATTAGTCCAATCTGCTTTTTGGCTGATGTTCTCCCTGCTTTCACCGGCTCTATTGCTTTGTCCTCCTTTGTGGCCTTGACCTTGCACTCTCTCGCGAAATGACCGCTTTCATTGCACTGATAACATTTCACCGCTCCCCGCGTGATGGTGTTGGCGACTTTCTTGTCTTGTCTTGGTCGGTGGATCTTTTAGGTTCCGATTTTCTTTTATCCCATTGACTTTCCTTTTTTGTTACCGGATCCATTTTCAACTTGATTCCACTAAACGCCTTG
Source organism: Trachymyrmex cornetzi (assembly GCF_001594075.2). Classification (NCBI taxonomy): domain Eukaryota; kingdom Metazoa; phylum Arthropoda; class Insecta; order Hymenoptera; family Formicidae; genus Trachymyrmex; species Trachymyrmex cornetzi. Next base: position 15,142 of record NW_017295983.1, read on the forward strand.
ATAATTTCTTCCACCGATGAGAAAGAGTGCATTTTTGCTTGCGTCTTGAGTTGCTCGGAAGGAATTCCATCAATTAGGTAATCCACCATCTCGTCATCTGGTACCGGGACTTGATTTCCTAGTATCGTTTTATTGTGACAATATTCGTCGAATGATTCATCTGTTTGCCATTCGCGCGCTTCGAACGTTTTTCTTCTTTCACGTTTTCCCACCAGGTGGTAGAATATCTTTCGCATCTCTCGAAAAATCTGATCTACATCGTATCTTAGGTGCTCGACTCGTGAGTGGTACTTCTAGCGCCTTGTTTTTTAGCTTCGATCCTATCAAAATTTTGACCGCGTTGTCGTCTAATTCATAAGCTGCTTTCAAGATGAGCACTTGCTCTCTCCATCTTTCTAAATCTTCACTGGATCCGCTATAATCGCCTAGCAACTTTCCGATATTTTTAATGTTTACCCCTGCGTAGGATGCCGTCGATGCCGTGCTTTGCCGCGGTGAGGCACGCAGTAATTCATTTTCGCGCCTCAGCAAGTCGATTTCTTTTTCCATCCAGTATCTCTCTCGTTCGCGCAGCTCTTTCTCAAGCCGATGGATGCGATATTTTGCCGCCGATTCTTGCGCATGTGCTGCGTCCGCTATCTCTTCCTCGCCATCTTCCGAATCCTGCGCGTTATCGGTTAGGTATCCTGCTGCTTCTTCTACCCACTTCAGGGTTGGATCGGCTGCATCCGGCCTAGCGATTAACTCTGCCTTTTTTCCTTTATCCGGCAATCCACGCTGCTGCAGCGTCTTCTTAAGCTGGACCACCTTTAAACTCTGCGGATTCATCTTCGTAATGTCACCACGTAACACCACCGAAACGATTGGAAATGTTTTCAGACGCACACAACCGAACGAGCACGTATGATCTCGAACGCACACAGCTGAACGAGTAAGTATGTTCTCAAACGCACACAGCCAAACGAGTACGTACGATCTCGAACGCACACAGCCGAACGAGTAAGTATGATCTCGAGCGCACACAGCCGAACGAGTAGGTATGATCTCGACCGCACACAGCTGACCGAGTAAGTATAATCTCGAACGCACACAGCTGAACGAGTGGGTATAATCTCGAACGCACACAGCTGAACGAGTAAGTATGTTCTCGAACGCACACAGCTGAACGAGTAAGTATGTTCTCGAACGCACACAGCCGAACGAGTAGGTATGATCTCGACCGCACACAGCTGACCGAGTAAGTATGATCTCGAACGCACACAGCTGAACGAGCGAGTATGTTCTCGAGCGCCCGCGCGCTTTTCCTCTTTTCAGCAAGATGGCCGCTTTTCCCGGCCGATCCGCACCGATCCTTCTACGACCGCTTCGTCGGATCCCACTTCTGATAATTGTAGGGATATTATGAGAATCGTTGAATCGGTATACACCGTGAGGTTAAGGATCGTCTTGGGCTCTTCGGGAAGGGTTATATTGTAGCACGATGGTCTTTCTTGTTTAACTTTATTTATCCTGCGCGTGCTGTCCTTTTGGTCGCCCATTACATACTGCCCTTCCTTTCTGCGCTCCCCCTCGGTCACTACACGTAGCGCTCTTAGCGCCATCGGTAACAACTAGGCCGATAATCGGCCTACATTGAAAGTACCTAAGAAGTATCTAAATTTTCAGATACTTTTTATTTATATCTGTATCTATACCTAGGTAACTATAAAAAAATGTATCTATACTTATATCTAAATTTTCCCACACAATACCTCTATCTATATCTAGATACCTTTCAAACGGTATCTGTTCCAACACTGTATATATATATATATATATATATGTATTTATTCTTCCATCATGGTTTTGATTACGAGGCCGGTACTTTCGCACAATCATGGTTAATATCCATCATGTTCGTATGAACCTTGGAAAGAAGTCATACGGGCCCTATTCGCGTGGATAAACGCTACGAACGTCAGCACAGCTGACATAGTATCACGAAAGCATCGGATATTGTAAGTACGGAAAGACACGGCCTTCAAATATCGTTAGTTGCGTAGCGCTAAGTAACACGGCGGATGATGCCATTGATTATCTTTGCCTGATGATTTGTCTCAGGCGGTGAATTGCTCCCATCCACGAGTATCCGATGAATAGGCTCGGATAGATCCTCTACTTACCGGCGCTGGGCAGCCTTACGATCACTTATCGAAGCGCATCGGTTTAGTGCCTGACGAAGGATCTCAGGCGGTATTTAGCAAGCACCATTACCACGACGTCTAATGAACGGCTCGGACGGTGCTGTGTTCATATTCACTCTTTCAAGCTTGATAACGGCTCAAGCAATGCCTCACGCTCATTTTACGTGGTCTAAGACGCGGCTCAGGCGGCGACCCGTTTTCACATATGATTAATCAAACAATCATTTAAAGCTATGCATCCGGAAGTGGAATCTACATTTCGCGATTTTTCCCAAGTAACTCTCAAGTATACTAACACCGAAGGTGAAACTACTTTCAACATCAGTATTGCAGAACAGCGAAGGATTGCACTATTACCGCGGGGCTTTCCTAATGTCCGTCTATGATTGTTGTCTAATAAATTCTGTTCTATTCTAATGTATTAATGTTCTATAAATAATTGTGTGAATTTCAAACTCTGTTACTAATCAACATGTCCTCTCGCGCTTCCGTCGGCCGGATCCTTTTATTTTATTTTATTTTTATTTTAACCTAACACTTTTTCAATGTTTTTGTGTGGTCTTAGATTGCACATAAACATTTGTTATAAATATCAGAAAATATTTATCGTAAATGTTGTAGTAGTAGATGAGAACATTTAATAAAACATTATAATCCAAGTAAAAAGTACTTATTAGAAATATTTATTTATAAATATTGCATAAAATATTTAGTCTATATTTTAATAATATTTCGAATAAAGCTTTATATAAAATATGTATAAGATATTTATATAACATTAAAAAAATGAACAGTAATAAATATTTATCATAGATATTCTGTGCTGTCTGGATATATTTAAGGGGTAACGCCACTTTAAAGCTCGAAAAAAAAGACGTGTTTTTGATAATTTTTTACGGAGATACAATAAAGGAAATGGGAAATCTGTTTATAGGAGTTTATTATACATGTTCTGAAGTAAATAAAAAAATGTTTTAATTAACATTTTTTAACAAAATGGTGGCTACATGACACCACCTCTCGCTGAAGGGGCGGAAAAGTTTCTCCCACAATTTTCAATCTGGAATGAAAAACCAAAATTTTTTTAAAACTATATGTATACAGGGAGGAAAAAATATGGAATCCCTGAAAAATCTCAAAAAATATAAGTTTTATAGAAAAATGTTTCAAATAAAAGTTGTAGGATTTAAAAAAGTCTATTCAATAGTCTCATCAGTTTGATCCTGACTGGCGTCGTTGAGGTCAAGT
>NW_017295983.1:19215-31795 GCF_001594075.2 Trachymyrmex cornetzi
CCGCCGGTCGGACACCTTGGATAATGTTAATGCCAGAGGTACTGTAACCTTCAAGTCTTATAACTCAAAAAGTATTTGACGAAAATGAACTTAATTAGTGTTTTGGAAAGCTCTTGAGATGTGCTATGAGAATATGCAATAAAAAATAGGGTGTTCCATTTAAAAAATTCAAAGTGACTTTGACTTGACCTCAACGACGCCAGTCAAGATCAAACTGATGAGACTATTGAATAGACTTTTTTAAATCCTACAACTTTTATTTGAAACATTTTTCTGTAAAACTTATATTTTTTGAGATTTTTCAGGGATTCCATATTTTTTCCTCACCCTGTATGTATACAGAGTGGGGCAGTAATTCTGTCCGTTTAAAATATCCGCTATTTTTAGAAATATGAAAAAATATATTTAAGTTGTATAGCACACACATACGCACGCACGCACGTACGCACGTACGCACGCACGCACGCACATCAAGAGAGTTACAATATACTATTAATAGTTTTCCTATAGATAGAAGCGCTTTGAAAATTTCAAGGTCACCTCCATTTTTTTAAATGAAATTGTATGATTTTCTACACACAATATGATTCCTTTAATTATTCTGCATATAAAAATATTAAGGTAGTGATATAAAAAAACCAATAATTTACGAAATATTTTTTATTTCATTTTGGCGTATATTGATATAAAATATTAAATAACTCGTAAATTAGTAATTTTTTTATAATGTTATAAATTTATATTTGCCTATAATTGTGACATCAAAGACGCCTTTAATGCTTTCAATGAAGAAAATGATTAACAAAAGTTAAAAAATTTTATAAAATTAAGTAACGTTAGGTACTTGGGATACATTTTAAAACGCTTATCTTAAAACGAAACAAATTAAGACATATCGACGTAATCCCCGCGATATGTACTATATTATTGTATAAATCCAGGTGCTATATCGGAATATATCTGTATAATTATTGCAGATTAAATAGTAAACGAAATACACAGAAAGATTCCATGTGACCAAAAGATACAGATAAGATAAACATGGCCTAGGTTTTCCAAAAGGATATTCAAAAAAGCCCAAATTACAGAACAAGCCAGTGATCAATAATGGTGCCAGCGATCAATAATGGTGCCAGCGCTGTTTGTATTGTCTTCGTCATAGTTTCCGAGTCGATTAGAAATTTTAATTAAATCTTGTCGCACGAGACACAAACGCGCGTTTTAATACTTTTTATAAAAATTTCAGAAACAGTTTTATTTTGTTTTTGCAGGAATTTCGTGAGAATTACTGTAAGGTACGTACATTGGATAAGATATGTACACGTTAACCAATAAGTACTAATTGATAAAGTAATTACAAAGATGATCTAGATTAGATTGCTATTTTTTCGCGGAATGTATTTGTATCTATATTACGTACGTATTGTTACATTACAAGATATAAATGATTGTAAACGTAGCTATCCTTATAATATTATATCCTTATGCTAGACACAAATGTGCTTTAATGGATGCTTTTTATTTGAACTTTATATGAATTTTAACAACACGTGTCGACAACACATATCGACTTGAGTTGAAGCTAACAATTTCGATGAAGTATTCTATGTATACAAATTAATGCGTACAATATAAAGTTTTCCGTAGATTAAGGATATGTAAAATTATTCTTGTAGTAACAGTATAATTGATTAATATAAATAGAACATTATACTTAACTTTAACTGTATTCTTGATATATTTTTATATACATGTTATTGTACTTATTGTAATACTTAAGTCTTTATTCAAGAGTTGTACAAGATGCGTGTTTCACAATTCGGCGGATGGAGACGAACTGCCTTTTCCCCCCTCCTCATCACGCGATCGCATTACCAACCTAATAGCTAACATTGGACAAACGTCTGGTGGGAAATTAGAACGCACGCTGGCTATCTTACTCTTACAACTCGGCCATTCCTGACTATAGCCCGACCTCGGGCTTATCTTAAATACATGCAACTTAAATGAACTGATATAATTTTGTCAATACAACATGATAAATCTTTTCTTTTTATAACATATAATGCTTGATACAGTACACATTGCATATAATAGTATTGAACAAAGGGATGCATTTTCTGCATGTCACTAAAATTATTATTATAATGAACGCCAGGGTTTCATGTTTGCAGCCTCCCATGTACCGCTATAAGGTCTTTGTGTCATTTGATGACCTTCTACATCGGCCACTACATATCTATCATTTCGCAATTTTTTTATTATTTTGTAGGGTCTTTTGAAAGGTGGTATTAGTTTCTTAGAAATACCAGGAGTATTCTCAAAATTTCTAATCATCACATAATCCCCAACCCGATATTCATGCGGGGTTTTACGTTTTTTATCAAAGTAGTTTTTTGAATACTTCTGATGTTCTTCTATTTTTTCTGCAGCTGAATTTCTAATTTCTTCTAATGATTGCTCTTTATTATTCACATTGTTATCAATAAACTCTCGCAATTTATCCGTGATTTTACCGCGTTGTACTACTCCGAAAAGTAACTTGCTAGGTATTTCTCCAGTAGTTTTATGTATCATATTATTTAGTGCACATTCGACTTCGTCCAATACCTTATACCAATAATTATTAATCGAATTATCAGTAACTTTACTTAACATAGGTATGAGGGCACGATTTACCCTTTCGGCTTGACCGTTCCCTTTCGGGGAGCCAGTCACTATTTTTACATGTTTTATATCATTTACTGTTATAAAATCTTCAAATTCCTTAGATGTAAAAGCGGATCCTCTATCTGAGATGATCATAGCTGGCTTACTATAATATGCAAAATATTGAAGCAGACAATTAATAACCTCTTTACTGGCAGTAGTTTTAACCGCATATAATTTAGTAAACTTAGTGAAAGCATTAATTATTAGGAAAATATGCTGTTTTACCAGTCGTTGTTTATCTATTGGACCACAATGATCTACGTGTAATATCATGAAAGGAACATTACCCTTTGGAATAGCATGTAAAAATCCTTCAATTTTTCCGTTGCTAGGTGAGAACGCGATACACTTGAGACAGTTCTTCACATGACTCTCTACTTTGCTTGATAACTTGGGAAACCAATAAGTTCCTCTTATGATATTCACAGTTTTTTCAATTCCCATGTGTCCCATACCATCATGGTATCTAAATATAACATTAGCTTCCATACTTTCAGGTACATAAAATAACAAATCATCGCCATTCTTTCTGTATACTAATCCGTTTCTTAATTCAAAGTGACTATCTTCAGATTCTTCTAATTTCTTGCTCAGCTCTCTAATTTTACTATCCTTACTTTGACACAATGACAAATTTAGCTCAAACGAGTTATCTTCCACTACCAATAGATTGGTTATACGACTAAGAGCGTCTACATGTTTCATTCTGTTACCGTTTCTATGTTCCACTACGTAATCATAATTTTGTAGTTCAAGTGCCCATCGGGCTATTCTGGGATTTAAATCCTTTTTATCTAATGTTAGTTTTAGTGCATAACAGTTGGTAATAATTTTAAACCTTATTCCGATTAGATAATTGCGAAACCGTTTAATCGCGTAAATAATAGCCAATGTCTCCAATTCAAAGCTATGATACTTACTCTCAGTATTAGAAGTACGTTTAGAAAAATAAAAAATTGGGTGAAACTTGCCATCTGTTTTCTTTTGTATTAATACCGCTCCGAATCCAATTGAGCTCGCATCACAGTGTAGCTCAGTGACATCATTGGCATTGTAAATAGCTAATACCGGAGCACTAATTAACTTTTCTTTTAAAATGCAGCAAGCATTTATTTCTTCCTCCCCCATATCAAAGATAGCATTTTTCTTTAATAAATCATAGAGCGATTTAGCAATTATTGAAAATTTCGGAATAAACTTTCTAAAGTAAGAGCAAAGGCCTACAAATGCCTGTACACTCCGTATGTGGCAAGGAATTGGAAAGTCTGCCACAGCTTGTATTTCACTTTTGGTAGGACTTATACCTTCCCTAGTTATTAAGTATCCTAAATATTCGATAATTGTAAACATAAATCTGCATTTATCAATTCGAAACGTCAGATGATTTTCAACTGATAACTTAAAAACACATTGTAATACCTGCAAATGCTCTTCTACAGTTGTAGTAGCTATTATAAAATCATCAATGTATACAATAATATCACCTCTGTTAATTAACTCTCTAAATATAGTATGTACATGTCGTTGAAACTTTTGCGGCGCCGGTCGTAATCCGAACGGCATCTTGAGGAACTCGAACTGTCCTACAGGTGTTACAAAGGAAGTAAATCGTACTGAATCTTCTGCCATGCTTACATGATAAAATCCGTCTTTTAAGTCTAATACAGTAAAGTAAACTTTATCACGCATAGCTTCCAATTGATCCTCTATCACAGGTAAAGGAAAATTTTCGCGCGCAATTAACTTGTTTAATTGTCTATAGTCTACACACATACGCAACTCGCCGTTTTTCTTTTTAACAAGTACAATAGGTGAAGCATACTCAGACTCGCTCTCTCTAATTATGCCTTTCTGTAATAGATTATCTAAAATTTTTCTTAGTTCTATTTTTTCATGCTGTGATAACCTACGAGGATTAAAATGAAAAGATTTAGTATCCGTAAGTATTAATCTTAGTTCTGCCTTGACTTTAGGTTCTATTGGCCTTTCAGCATGTATATATTCTTTTTCATACAACTGCTCAATTCGTTCTTGCTCTTTATAGGGTAGCTCTCTGTTTATATTTAAAGAGTTATTTATATTAGGCACTGCATCACTTACATCAATATTCAGTATTTCACCAACCGCTTCATTATAATTTATGTCAGTTGATGTTACACTCAAATTTAATATTTTCAAACTATCTCTGCCTAACACTGCTGATATCTTCATAGTATTATCAGGTACTACATAAACAAGCAAATTTTTTTCTTCGAGATTATCTAATTTAATTTGTACTTTTACGGTACCCAATATAAATAACTTACTGTCGTTAATACCACAGAACTCAATCTCACTTGTTTTAACTTTGCTAATATAACATGTAGGGATATATCTAGCTTTTACAAATGTAATGGGACTTCCTGTGTCTAATAGAGTTTCCAATTTAAACGAATAATCCACATTAGGATCATTAATTCGATAAGTTATTAATTTCACAAATTCTTGCATATCTGAAGACATTTCATTAACTAAATTTGCCTGTTTTTTTACATTTTGAGGGCAATCTTTTAACATGTGTCCTACCTGCCTACATTTAAAACATGACCCTTTCTCTCGCGGTTCTTGCTTACATTCTTTCGCCCAATGTCCAGATTTCCCACAGTTAAAGCATCTTATTGTCTTTGTGGCTGTCTTCTCTTTGGTTCCGTCATTGGATTGTACATATAGTCCTTGTATCTCTTTTTGCTGAAGTGCCTCCATTTTTATTCTTCGTGTCGGTAAGAGAGATTCCTTCAAATGCTGTCAACAATTCGGCTTTTTTCTTAAAACGCTGTATACGTACCTGATTCTGCAAATTGACGTCAGGAATACCATCGATGAGATAATCCACAATTTCTTTTTCATCCACTGGTACACGGTTTGCCAATATGATTTTTACATGACAATAGTCACTGAACGTTTCGTTGTTTTTCCATTTGCGTTTTTCAAATTCTCTGCGTAATGCCAAGGTGTTTGGTCGTAAATCAAACATATCTCCCATCTTTTCTAGCAATTCTTCAAAAGATAATTCAATATGCTCCGGATAAGAGTGTAGCCATTGTAGCGCTTTTCCTTTAGATTTCGTGCTGATTAGTACTTTGGCTTCATTATCATCTAGTTGATACCTCTCACACAGCAGTTTCGCTTGACGTGACCAATTACGAAATAGTGGCTTGGTTCCATCAAATTCAGACAACAGGCCACTAACTAGTTTCACTCCTACTCTACGAGATGTTTCCGGAACATTTAGCTCTGTTCGAGGACTTATTCGTAATGCTTCTATCTCTCTCTCCGCTCGTCGTAAGCCTTGCTCCATTGCTAGCTTTTCCTCACGCAATTTTTCTATCTCACGTTCCATCTCAGTTTTATCTTCACATTGCATGCCTCCTATCGCTCTGCAGTTTTCTTCCTCTTCTCCGTCTGACATGTTGTTCATCCACTCTTCTGATGGATCTGCTTCACTCAATCTTTTTATTAATTCAGGCTTCGTGCCATACGTTGGCAAGTTCATAGACACTAACTTCTTCCTTAATTGTGACACCTTGAAGCTCGTCGGATTCAGCATTGTGATTTATTTCTTGTTATTCGTACTTATATCGCGTACTGTTTTTGTATCCACGTACAGCGCCCTCTTATTTCACCAGCGCTTTCTTCTAATATAACTAGACACCACACCACTGCCCGCCGTTAGCGCCGTTCCCTTAGCGCCCTCTCTGAGCAATGTCCAAAATCAATATATCACTTTGTGACTTCACTTCGATTTTAATATCGATCGCTACCAATCGATCACACCGTCTCAGAAGTATTACCTTGATACGGATCGTCACCAAACGATCGTATCGTCGCACTGTCTCAAAATGCTGTTTATTAATACGGATCGTCACCAAACGATCGTACTGTCCCCTGAGTTGTCTCAGCAATACTGTCCAACAATATGCATCGTCACCCAACGATCGCACCGTCTTCCGAGCTGTTCCAGCAACACTGTCCAATAATACGGATCATCACCAAACGATCGTATTGTCTTTTGAGTCGTCTCCAGTCTATATCTATGCACAAGTCTTCTGCCTGCACACACTTCCAGCAATCGCCATATACACAACGTTCTTTTTCACAATGGCCGCTATCCGCCCTCGATTAGCAATCGTCACCTAACGACGCTACCTTAATTGATACCCGCTTTTACACTGCGACTGTATTTCACTGTATTTCTCTGCGGGACCGTGAATCCTCTCGCCAAAATTTGGTATTTTTCGACTTATCCCACTTCTGAAATGTAATACTTAAGTCTTTATTCAAGAGTTGTACAAGATGCGTGTTTCACAATTCGGCGGATGGAGACGAACTGCCTTTTCCCCCCTCCTCATCACGCGATCGCATTACCAACCTAATAGCTAACATTGGACAAACGTCTGGTGGGAAATTAGAACGCACGCTGGCTATCTTACTCTTACATTATGTATAATTGTACATATGTATACACTCTCGTAATATCTATTTTAGTAAAGTAAAAAATTTATACAATTTATTATAAAGGAGGTTGCCTAAAAATAACCAAAAGTTGCTCCGAGCCGATACCTAATTTCATAATTGAAGAACTAATTTCATAATTGTTTTAGTGTATTTGAAGGAAAAAAAATATTTAGGTATAATATTTAGATATAATATTGGAAACTACTGGGAAAATTGCTGACGACAGTAAAATGTCATACAAAATGCGTACTACGTACGTGACGTTATTTCAGTTGGAAAACGCTCGATACCAAGATAGAATGGGCTTATTCCAGTTAATTTCAATAGATGAAGCATGCGTTATTTGTAAGGTAAACTGATAAATCTGTGGATGATATATGTTATTTAGTGTAATTTAATATAATTATTACTAATGTAATTATTTTACATTTATTTTTTGCTTTTTTGTTAAAACATGTCCATTTCTTTCTATACATCAATATACCGAAGAGTATTTGTTAATTGATGAGTTGTTTTGTCAATGTCATTTGCCTCAAATTAGAAATTATTACCAATGAATGTATATTTTTATTTTGAATTGATTTGACCTTATAAATACTCTGATACGCCTAATTTAGAAAGAGAGTATAGACTTATTCAATTATTAATAATACCAAAAACTAGAAGCTGACATTAAATATGTATAATGATAGCAATATTTTTTTCGTAGTTCTTACATAAGATGTAGTACGATACTGTTATATACATAAGATAGATTTCAAAAGTCATCTGTGTTCCGAACATAAAGTTTATAATGACGATAATGATAATTATCTTAAATTCAAATTACAACTTTGCATAGTATCTTTGCTCCTAAGGATTGTAGAGAAAAAAATAAAGATTCCTTTGTCATATAAATAAAAATCAAGCTGTTATTTAAACCTAATAAACACTTAATCAAAAAACACACCTATTTATGAGATCCAATAATCTCACAGAATCAAAACTGGCTTATATAGATACATAAGGCCGTATCTCAAACATCACACAATATTTATAAGACTTATTTTAAATATTTTGTAAATATTTTTGTGGTCTTAGATTGCACAGATTATAAATATTTATTATAATACAAATATTATGAAATATTATTTAGCTTTGAAAATACTTAATAAAACATAATCCAAGTAAAAAATACACTTACTAGAAACATTTATTTGTATTTATCATAAATATTACATAAAATATTTAGTTGATATATTTTAATAATATTTTGAATAAAGTTTTACATATAACAAAACATATATGAAATATTTATATAACATTTTAAAAAATGAATTGTAATAAATATTTGTCATAAATATTCTGTGCTGTCTGAAATAACATATTTTTATAACATTAATTATTTTTTTGATATAAAAATAAATTATTCTTTAAAATAGTATAAAATACTAATGCATATTATACTTTTATTTAGACTTATATCGCGAGATCAGAGATAGTACACCTCCTATACATTTAACAAAATGTCAATGGAAAAAAAGAGAATGAAAACATTATCATGTTTTCTCCAAAAAATCCACGAATGCACGTACTTTTTCGCACTTCTCCACTTTTTACGCTCCACGAATTGCAAAATGGCATCTCCCCAAATGTTCGTGACAACTCTCGCCTGTTCCGGATCCGTCACTGAGAGCAAGGTGATCCGCGTCGTGAGAGCCGCAAGTTCTTTTGAAAGAACGAGGGAACGAGGGTAAAAGAAGAACGGCAGTCTCGGCAAAGACTTGATTTATGTGTCATCCCACGGAACGGCACACCCGCCCGCTCGAGTGTGAAACAAATAAATTTCAGGCAAAGTGAGGCACGCCACGAAAATGCACGCGCGGTTAAAGAGCAACCTGACTTGGTGATTAATCAATCGGCGAGATAAGAAACGAAGAACTAAATTGTGGCGAGTAAAATTACGTGGGACGTGACCTACGTCATTATTCTTCTCCTCGATTACACGACTAATTTGTAAAATTAGACGAGAAATGTAGGTATCTCTTTGAACGCTATTACAATTTTTGTTCATCACATATAGTGATGAACAAAAATTGTAATAGCGTTCAGAGCAGCAAATTGCAAATTAAAGTAAGAAATATTTTTGCAAGATAAAGTAAGAAATATTTATAAACTAAATAATATTTAACTATGAAATAATAACTGTACATAAGTTGATAAATAAAAATAAGCAGCTAAACATAGAGTAAGGTAAGGTTTTTTCTTTTATGGGGCTATTCCGGTCAACGAGAACGTTTATGTTTCAAACAACACATATTAAGCATTTAAAGATTATGCCTACGTTTTTAAGAAGCAGTCGTATTTGAATAATGTACTTAGTTGTAAGCTTGTAAGCACGTCATCACAAAGGAAAATTATTTTCTGCCGTGATTGAAGCTTTTGTGATTAAAGATAAATTCATCATTACTTCCATGGTTATTTCAGTAACGAAATCTTTATATTATTTAAGTCATAACTTTTGTGTACAAGCGAATTTCATAATAAAAACGATATTGAGTGTTCATTAGAGTTTTAGGATGATAGTGCAAAAATTATCACTGATAATTTTTCATAATCATGAATTATCTTCTTGCACTATTCGTTTTTTTAAGATCATCCTCAATGAACAAAATAACGTAATTGATTTTGACATTTATATTTTGCCTCAGTTTAGATATTTATGTTTTTCTCTGTATGTTAATTTTTATGTTTACAAGAGGTTGCATTATATTCAATAATAAATTAGTTTGAAATGTAATTTGGTATATGTGAGACATTTTTCTGCAAATTTAATATATTTACGCATTTTTAATCTTGAACAATTTTTAACGTTTTGTCATCAAAATAATCTTGCAATGATATAACTACCTAATGATATGTATCATTTGTATAAAAGATGAGTATGATTCATATAAAAGATTTGATATCAACAATTGGCGTCAAGTTAAATTCTACTATTAAAATAAAAAGTAAAACCCAAGTGATACTGTCTTTATTATTTACTTATAATCCAAATGGTACTATTATATCTTTAATTTTTATACAGTGAAACCTAGGTATACGTAGGGGAAGCCCGGGCAAAATAAACGCTCTGGGTAAAGCGAATATCTTTTATTTTTGCTTATCTCTGAGATTGCGCTATGAGTCTCTAGCAGTTGAAGGAATGACCGACCAGCGACGCTATGAAAGTATGAAACGACATATGGTTGCGTTCGGATCGTTTGTATTTAATAGAGACATATAGAAAATTGAGTGTTTTCTTGCGATTTTTTCTTAGCTTAATTATTATCTGTAATTGTTTCTTAATATCAGTGTGAATGATTTTTTATAAGAATTCTGTGTCTTTAAACGTGGTTAAAATTCGAGGTTAAAATTTTCCAATTCAACTTATGCTAACTTTTCCAAATTCGCACCAGGTAGGTCCTTTGGGCAAAGCGGGTGGGAGCAAAGCGGATGATCCATCCTCTTTACTTGGTATATGATTACAATGAAAATGCTGGGAATACGGAGAGATGACCTTTCGAGCGTACGAAAGGTACGTGTTTGTTTATATCTCATTTTTGTTTATTTTTTGCCACAATGCAGTATGATGATTTGTTTATGACTGATCCAGTGCAGCCATTGCTCCAAATGGCCCATAAAGACTGCAGTACATATAGAAGATTTCGTAGCTACTTTTGTGACGATTGCCAAGACTGATTCTAATTTTTTAAATTTCTAATTTTTTACATTGTTCGAGTGATTCATTCGCTTTGCCCAGGGGAGTCGGGCAAAACGGATGGTTTCTCTTTTTTTATGTTTTCACTAAAACAGCATATTAATGTTCAAGTTTTTAAATTTTTTTTTATTTTATTTCAAAGTTAAGTCCTTTAAGAGATTAAATTTATGAGAATAAAAATAGTTTCAGATCTTAATTTTAATTGTGTCATTTTTTTCTTCTCAACCTTAACACGTCCGCGCTACCCGAGTTTTCCCTATATCTTAAGGTCTCTTCCTATTCCAATCCAAATGGTTTAAATTCTTCTTAAATGAAATTATTATATCACAATTCATTCGAAGACATTTTCTCTTCCAACTAAAGTAGTGGTTATTTAATTCTTCTTCAAAACATTGTACAAAACATTATCACAAAATTGCGTTACCTTGTTTAATTTATGTGATACCACAAAAAATTAAAAAATTAACCGTATAAAATAAAAAAATTTAATATAAATAGAAAAATTTTTTCATATAAGCACTTGACGCTGCTAGATCGAATAAGAAAAACTATAATTGGATTGGTTTTATTTGATTTCTCGAATCATCTAGTATCTGAAATATGTCCAATCTTGACAACTAAAACCTTTTTTGGACCCCAAATGAATAGTTATAAGTGATATATATTAATCAATGGAGAGGAGAAAGAGACGCTCAAAGTACGAAACAAAAGATTTTAATTGATTTGACAAAGAGGCTGCGGTTCAGTATTTTTAATATTTCCGTTTCTCTCGTTTTAGTACGTTTTTTTTTATAATGCCCCCCCTCCCCTCAGGGCGAACTCCAGGAACATCGCCGTCATTACAAGCAAATCCGAATTTCTGTGACATAACGGCATGGATCGTGACCAGGGACTTAGTCGGATTAATGAACTGTACCAAATACATTCTAGATATTCAATGTCTTTGATACAATCCGTTATCGCCGTCACTACGGGGATGTGCTCGGGAAAGAAATTGGATAAGACTAGTGGTACATGGTCATAATAGCGAACTTTGGATAATTCTAGCACTCAGGAAACCTCTCCTATAAAGTTGGACTTATGGAATTTTTGATTTTCTTTTGATACCTTAAAATTTTAGGCATGTCTCAAAGTTGTTCATCCGGGGCCCAAATTCCCTTATAAAACTGGGCATATTTCTTAATTTTTCTTAAACTTAAATTTAATAACATTCACAACGTTCATAATTTACACGACTCTATAACTCAATTGCGCATATACATACGCTGGATACTTTAACTCTCATTGGGAATGCTTTTTATTTTTTTTATTTTTCTAAATATTCATATTTTTTAATGATTCTACTTTTTCTTATTAATACGCTTCTTATTTATAAATTAGGTCAAAACGTAGTTCATATTTTAAACAAAATAAGATAAATAAAAGGCATAAAACTACGAACACAAGATGTTAGCAGCGAATAAATATATATTTAAAGAGTTAAAATACATGTAGACGTTTCGGTCTTAAATCACACAGACCATCTTTAGTAATAAAAATATAAACCAAAGTGAGAGTTATAAATAAATATTAAATTCCGCAAACATTAAGTAAAAAGTCAATAAGAAATAAAAACTAGTCAACGCCAAATTACAA
>NW_017295983.1:36860-37071 GCF_001594075.2 Trachymyrmex cornetzi
CGAGGCTCCTTTGCTGTGATGCAGGTTAATCTGGGTAACCCCTATCACCGACCAGCCCATTATACAAGTTAGTCTTTAGATCGGGGCTTCTCCTTGCTCCCCCCCTCATCATGAGATCGAGTCACTTTAACGGTGATCTGCTCGATCCCATAGCATAGCTTGGAGTCCCGCTCCCTCAGTTTGAGGACGCTGGACTCCAAGATGCCGAAAA
>NW_017295983.1:37332-37544 GCF_001594075.2 Trachymyrmex cornetzi
ATGATTGCCCCATTCTTGAGGGTAACCGGTCCCACGAATCTGGGCAGGGGACCCTCCTGGATTCCCTCCATCTCCGACAGAACCGCCCCCCTGAACAAGGTCAGCTGCTCCGGAGTGATCCCCCTCTCAGGGTACCCCTCCAGAACAACCGCCCTTGCCAACGGGTCAGCCATCGCTGCGAAGGTCCCAGTTTCCTGAGCCCTAGGCTTCTT
>NW_017295983.1:39289-45066 GCF_001594075.2 Trachymyrmex cornetzi
TTGTAATTTGGCGTTGACTAGTTTTTATTTCTTATTGACTTTTTACTTAATGTTTGCGGAATTTAATATTTATTTATAACTCTCACTTTGGTTTATATTTTTATTACTAAAGATGGTCTGTGTGATTTAAGACCGAAACGTCTACATGTATTTTAACTCTTTAAATATATATTTATTCGCTGCTAACATCTTGTGTTCGTAGTTTTATGCCTTTTATTTATCTTATCTTCTTATTTGTGTTATTTTTCTACGTATTACATTCTTATTATTCTTATTTTTTTAAATATTACATTCATGTTTTACTACTGTGTTATTATATCGAGATCTAGCAGCGCTAAGTGTTTTTACATGAAAAAATTTTCTATTTAAATTAATTTTTTTTATTTTATACGGTTTATTCTTTAATTTTTTGTTATAACACTTAAATTGAGCAAGGTAACGCAATTTTGTGATATTTTGTATAATGTTTTGGAGGAAAATTAAATAACCACTACTTTAGTTGGAAGAGAAAATGTCTTTCAATGAATTGTGGTATAATAATTTTATTTGAGAAGGATTTAACTATTTGGATTGGAATAGGAAGAGACTTTAAGATATACGTATAGATTCCATTGTGTAAAAATTAAAGATATAATAGTACCATTTGGACTAAGTAAATAATAAAGGTAGCATCACTTTTGGGTTTTACTTTTTATTTTGATAGTAGAATTTAACTTGGCGCTAATTATTCATATCAAATTTTTTATATGAATTATACTCATCTTTTATACAAATGATACAAATCATTATGTTTAGCTAAATTTGTGATTCTACTAAATAGTAAACGCGATTATACTATATACAAAGAACCAGTTTCAACTCGACTAATTGTAAGCCGAATCGGTGATTAACTGTCAACCATAAGTGGTCAATTCTACTAAACAGCAAACACGATTAGTCAGTTCCACGGCCAATTAAGTAATTGTCGTTGTTGAAATCGGCCCAATTTCTTTGCGAAAAGCATTTATTTAATTTGGCATGATATAAGAAATGGGATTTAATTTGGCGCCAGTTGTTGATATAAAATATTTTATCGGAATGATATATATCATTAAAGTTAATATTATTTATTTAATTTGGTATCCGAATTACATGGAATTTAACTTGGCGTCAATTGTTTATATCAAAGCTTTTTTATGAATGATACATATCATTAGAATTAAGTAAATAACAAGAGAAGAGTACTATTTATGTTTTATTTTTTAATTTGATAGAATTTAACTTGATTAGTTAAGATTGTAGCATTTGGGTTTTAATTTTTCATTTAATACATTAATTTTTTTTTAAGAGTAATAATTTTTAACACAGAATTAATTAAAGTTGCCGTTACTTGGGTTGGAATAAGCAAATCTTCAATAAGAATATCCTTGAAGAAAAATTAAAACTACTATTAATTGGGCTGGATACTAGGTTTTATTTGAAAAGCACGTATGCTTAGCGCCTTTTTTTACCTGTTTTAAAAAGTTAGGTTTGTACTGATATCACGCACTTTGTAGTGACGAACATTTTTATATAAATTATTAATACAAAAATAAAGGGCTCTAATTAATAACAATTATAATGAAATAAGTTTACAGGATAATAAAAAGCCAACCGCAGTACTTGGTGCGTGAAATTATTTTATATATCCTAGAGAAATTACATGAATTTAATATGTAAATGTTTGTATGTGTTGTGTTAACATTTAATTTATTATAAGTTATTTATCCTTATTATTTTATCCTCTGACTACGGACATAATTTCTTTTTATACGTTTTTATCTTTCTAACATCATTTTCATATTTTTTAATTTATTTTATTTATTATATTATTTTTACGTGGTTGGTATTACACTGACTGACTGTAAATCTTCTTATTGCTACACGTCCATTATGTTCGATCAACCGAAAGCTGTCCACGATTGCTTATCTAGATTCTCCACACGGTCTTCCAACTAGAGATGTGCGATCTCGATCCGATCTTTTAATCGATTCGCCAGTATCCGATTTTAAGGTAGATCGATTCTTTTAGTAAGAGATCGATCGTTCTTCGAAGCGTAGGAGCGGATTCGGAAATTCAAGATATATTTTGATATCATTTCATTCCTGTTGTTCATTGAATGTTGAACAAGGATAAAATAATATCTATATACACTCAGGTGGTGTTTCTTAATGCTGGCACCCCTGCCCGTTAGTTGATTCGTAACACTTCATCTTGGTCTCTTTCATTTCCTTATTTTTATCTTTAACTATCGTAGATTCTGTATCGTACTTACATCGTTCAACCGTCATCAGATTTGATTCTTATAAGTATAGGCATTTAAAAACTTAAAAAGTCGTATATTTTTATATAGTAATTTTTATTGTGATTTTGTTGCACTATTAAACAAATATGGTTTATAATATATACAATAAAAAATAGTTAATTATTTTATTGAAAATTAGTCCTACATGTCGTGTTCCAAAGAATGTTATAATATCATTACTGTGCCTACATTGCCTGCATTTACACGTTACGGGTTAGCATTAATCGGGTTTAATAATATCCGTAGTTACAACTAGTAATTACTACTGACAAAATGTATAAATAAATACTAGTTAAATTCTAATTTATACCAATTGACACTGACAGTTGTTATCAAATTGAATTTATATACGATATTTTACCGATTTTATATTAGTAATTGATTTATGTCATAACTACAGATGTTAGATTGAACCTAGATTTTTATTTTAAATTAAAATTATTTTACTCGGAGACAAATCAGAATCATGTTTTAATTGTTTTTGTTGAATTTCTACAATCGTAAAAAATTCGGAAAATCATCAAATTGTCATCGATTTGATGTCTATTCCATTGACATTTCTCGTGAGATGTCACAAAAAAATTTCAATTGAATCGATCTTCAATAGATCGATTCATTCAGGTCCGATTTTTTAATAGATCGATTTCAATCAAACCGATTTTAAATCGATTAAAAAATCGATACAATTAATGGAGATCGCACATCCCTACTTCCAATCGTCATGTGAGCAGCTATAATTATTCTGGCAACAGCTTATCAAAAAATGTTGTATTCTGAGAAGACGAGTATCTGTAATTCGATTTATTGTATTTCCGATAATGGCTGAAACAGGTAGTCGAAACATGTCAAAACTTCGAGTTTAATAGAATAGATTTAAATATTAAATTCATGTAATTTCTTTAGAATATATAAAATAATTTCACGCACCAAGTACTGCGGTTGGCTCTTTATTATCTTGTAAACTTATTTCATTATAATTGTCTTTATATAAACAATTTACCTTATAATTAACTTTAAGAAATAGATTTTCATGTGTTTGTACGAAATTTGAAGAAGGCCAAAATTGACCCTTATTGACCCTTTTGCTTTGTGGAATAATTTTTATATAATAAATTATATAATAAATTTTTATATAATAAGTTTTAAAGAAGAATTAAAGATATAATTACTTGAGTCGGTAAGAACGTCAAAACGACGGTCATCTGTATTTTTCAATGAATAATAATTAACAAATATTAGTGTACAATTTGCATTCTGTATATATATTATAAATTTTATGTGTACCTTTGTTTCCATCGGATTTTAAATATTACTTGTTATAATCGTTACTTTATATAAAACAAAGTTGAGTTATAAACAAATAGAGATCAAGGACGAATAAGTCGCATTTTTATTATCATTTTTTTGGCTTAGTTAACGAATGCAGTGTATAATTTCGTTTCCGCTCGATCTTCTTTTGTAATGTATTCATTTATAATCAAATAGAGATTGATAACGAATAAATCACTTTTTCATTATCATTTCCTAGCTTAGTTAACAATTACCAGCGTATAATTTTGTTTCTATCCGATCTCCTTTTGTTAAATATTAAGTCATAAACAAATGGAAATCGTTATGGAATAAATTGCTTTGTCATTATCATTTCCTAACTTAGTTAACAAATAATGTATAACCAATGTATAATTTCGTTTTCCTTCGATCTCCTTTTGTTAAATATTAAGGGGTAACGCCACTCTAGAGCTCGAAAAAAAAGACGTGTTTTCGATAATTTTTTACGGAGATACAATAAAGGAAATCTGTTTATAGGAGTTTATTATATGTTCTAAAGTAAATAAAAAAATTTTTTAATTAGCATTTTTAAACAAATGGCGGCTACATGATACGAAACTCGAGACCACTTCTCGCCGAAGGACCGGAAAAGTTTCTCCCACAATTTTCAATCTGGAACAAAAAACCAAAATTTTTTGGAAACTATATATGATTGGCTACAGAAGCACGTAGGGGATTTTGAAAATATTGAATTTTGAAAAAATAGTGCTTATCTGAAAAAAAATTCATTTTTTAAAAAAAGTTTCACCGTAAATTGTTCATCATAACAAAAAAGTTGACAAAATATCAAAAAACCCCTATGTACTTCTGTAGCCAATCATATACAGGGTGTCCCATTTTAAATGATCCAACCAAATATCTCGAAAACTAAACCCAGTAGACAAAAATGTTTCAGACAAAAGTTGTTTGACTCGAAGGGACACATAAGATGGTGCCATCGATTTGATCTTGGATAATCCTCTGAAGGTCACGTGAAGGTCACATTTAATTTTTTAAATGGAACCCCTTATTTCTCATTGCACATTCTTACAGCTCATCTCGAGAGCTTTCCAAAACACTATAATTATAAGTTACTTTTCGTTAAGTACTAGTTAAGTTATAAAGCAAGATCGGGACTGATACGGCCGATTAAAGCAAGATCGAGACTGATCCGGCCGATTAAAGCAAGATCGAGACTGATCCGACCGATTAAAGTAAGATTGAGTCTGATCCGGCCGATTAAACAAGATCGAGACTGATCCGGCCGATTAAAGCAAAATCGGGGCTGATCCGGCCGACTAAAGCAAGATCGGGGCTGATCCGGCCGACTAAAGCAAGATCGGGGCCGATTAAAGCAAGATTGGAACTGATCCGGTCGATTCATATCATCAGAATCTAGTTTTCATGTGAAATGATTGTGATCTTAATAAGTGTTCGAATATCTGTCCATTATTATCCACACATAATTGAACTCGACGTTCAAAACTGTCAACTGTCGATAAAAGTATATTTCTTGGAATGCTACGGCAGACAAGAGTTATACGCTCCATCATATTCTCTCTTGTTGTGGGTGTTTTTGAATATACTACGTTTTCAAAGTATCTCCATAAAAAGAAATCTAGACTTGACAAGTCTGGAGATCTAGGACACCATGACACTGGTCCACCGCGTCCTATCCATCTACCTGGGAATGTGAGATCTAAATGGTTTCTAACTCTTCTACTCCAGTGCGCAGGCTCATCATCCTGTTGAAAGAACATACGTTGTCTTGTATCCAAATCGATATCTTCAAGCAACGCCGACAATCTTTGTTGTAGAAAGTGTAAATAATTATTACCATTAACATTTTCGTCAAAGAAATAAGGGCCGATAAGGTTTCCGTTTAATATGCCACACCATACAATGTGGCTCCAGCGATGTTGATGATTAACTTCTCTATACCAACGTGGGTTTTCAACAGACCAATAATGAGAATTATGTCGATTTAATTGTCCAGTGTTGTGAGAAGTTGCTTCGTCTAAATAAATCTGAAAAATGTTCGATCACGATTTAACATTATTTGTGCCCACCTACAAAATTCTAGTCATTGTTGAAAATCATTGAGTGTTAATTGTTGTGTCAAAGTGATATGGTAAGGATGGAAGT
>NW_017295983.1:46956-47549 GCF_001594075.2 Trachymyrmex cornetzi
AAGTCATTTTTTTTATTTGTTTTTAATTTTTTAAATTTATTTTTACTCTATATTTTGTTTTTAATTTTTTGGTGAAATTATTCGCTCTCATCAGATTTGGAAAAAAATTTTCAATAAATTGATCAATAAAACATAAATCGTGATTTTCGTTTCATTTCAAAAACCAAAATAAGAGCGAAGACAGGAAAAGGAAACGCAAAAAGCCTAATGATAATGATAACGTTCGAAAAAACAATCGTAACAAAAAGATCTACTGCAGAAATCGTATGAACATTTAATGCATGTAGCATTTTGATTAGAAATCTGATAAATGGGTTCTTCAAAAGAAAAGTTTATATCTTTCAACCCTTTAAACTCCATGTATGGAACATCAAATCCGCCTTTGAACCATGCATATTTAAACATCGGTTGATATACTGGAGATTGAAATTGATTTAGAATAAAAAACATATTTCAATAATCATTTGGCGCAGAAGGGGCGCCCCCAATATATTTCTGGTATAGGATCGGCCCTGAGTCAGAGCGTAAAGGCCCGTCTACAATACACGGAGTAAGAAGTAAGAGTAAGAAATTGACCAATCACAGTCGAATGC
>NW_017295983.1:50561-54307 GCF_001594075.2 Trachymyrmex cornetzi
CGTAGATACATAAATAAGGCTAGAAGTATAGTAGCCTTGATACAGTTAATCTTGATTATGTCTCAATAATAATGCATATATAAATATAAAAATTTCATTTAATAAATTTTTTCATACATTTACCCGACCACGCTCTTACTTGATAGACTGTATAACGATGGAGAGTGAAAAACGACGAAAAGAAGGGAGAGGAGTAGGGGATGGGAAGGGGGAGGGGGAGGTGGAGGAGGTGCGGTGGGTCGTGGTTGGTGGAGGGGTGAGCGAAATTCTTATTACAATTAGGTACAAATTGAATAACTTCTATTGCACATAACGCCCTCTAGAGGCGCCATTCATGCGAAATACTGCACAGTTATACTTTACTCGGCAAGACCTTTCCAACAATATATATTTTGTATCAATTCGCGATTATCACTTTGGCCACTTCCCTTGTGAGCAAAATTTCCCGTACGTTTTTGTTGGTGATGAGGATTTTCCTCTATCCACCTCATTGTTAATACCATATTCAGGATCACAGTGTACTGGCCGAAAGGATAGGAGAATTTATAACTATAGGTATATATTTAGAAGTATAATTTAGAAGTACAATTTAAAGTTAGCAGTATAATTAAAAAAGTATAATTTTTATACAGACATTCCCGTGCACGTAGAAATTCCGAGAATATGATCCAGACATAGCAGTGCTTTTAATACAAACTTGTTGCTGCTTACATAATTTTCTTCGTTCAACCGTCATAGGCAGAGCTTTATATACTCCTGATAATATGCTTGATATTGAGGGTATACAAATTGGCACAATATAACTTGGCGAATGGAAGCAGGAACCAGCATCAGCTTGGGTGACACCCAGTTGGACACGGCTCAATTGGACATGAGCCACTCACAGCGCTTGAGACTACAAAGCTTCTAAGCACCGGTCGCTGTGATTGGTGGTGTCCAATCGAGACGTGGTCAGTCGGGATCACCCCCATCAGCTTTTGCTCCATTAATTCATCAGGGAGGAAATAGACATGCTAATGCAGCTTTAGCATTGCGAGATGAGTTGTGCAATTATTTTAATAATATTTATACTGTCCCTTGGCAAGATCAAATGGTACGATGAGGATAGAAGAAAAAGATATAATGTACTTTCAGATTTTGAATTTGTACACGATATATATTTTTTATATTTTTAACATTTTCTTATCTAAATAAAAATGTGTATTCAATATTTAACGTAAAAAATACTGCATTAAAATGATATTTATAACTTAAAGTTAAAATTGTTTTAATTATCTTACAATACATTGCAAATTATTACATTTTATATAAATTAAATCTTAAATTAATGTTACACGTTGTTTTGAATAAGTTACGATCAATATCATTTGACTTCAATTTGAAAATTGACAAGATGCGAATCTCACGAAATATAGGATGAAACATTTGAAAAACAAGAAAACAACGGCTTGTATAAATTTAAACTTGTATAATGATAACGTTTCAAATTGTAACCACAAATTTTAATTTCTTTTATGTAATTTAATTGTAAAATAATTTTTATGTAATATTGAAAAAGGTTTGATGTACAAACCGAAACGTATATGTTATTTTAAGTTCGAAATATACAGATTATGTTATAGTAATCTCTCGCAATTTCATTCTTGCGTACGTGGAAGAAGCTGTAATACATACAATATCGTTTGTTATTACATTTTGTAATTTTTAATAAGTATTATAAATAAAATGTAAGCCTTAGAAACTCCAAATCTTTAATGTCATTAATATAATCACAGCAAAATAGTTCCTATTTTAACTTAAAATACATCATTTTCAATAACAGCAGCATTTAAAAAAATAATTTTTATGCGCGCTTACTCAAAATAATAATATTATAAAAATATGACATCAAAGTTAAAATAAAAAAAATAGTTACATAAACTTGAATCTTAAAAATAGTATTATTATATATTTATCTTAAATCACATTTGAGTGTTTTGAATCTTAAATGTAGTATTATTGTATACTTATCTTAAATCACATTTGAGTGTTTTAATAAATATTGCATTGATTGAGTTGGGTAATCGGTTTAGCATCCCCTTAACAATCGAGCTGGATCTTGGTTGCTAATATAATTCCGTGTGAATTTATATATTGCGTATGTAGTATCCTAAACCGCGTGCCGAAAATTTTTTCGGACTTACAACGCAACTCTAATAAACTACCACAGTACTATCACGAGTTAAATTGACTAACAATCCAACAATTTGATACTCAAAGCATCTTGGATCTTATTAAGAGTTGAATGACACATTAAAATCTATAAATAATTCATTGTAATCTCTGTATTATAGCAGCAACAGCATTTCGCTACAGTTTATAAATTTATAGTTATAGCAGCAAATATATATTTTAACTAATCAAGATTAGCTATGACAGAATATTTTTTTCGTGTAGATAAATGATAATTTTTAAATTTTCATGAAAGTAGTTGGAAGCTATGTTAACGCTCTCTTCTGGTTCAGAGTATGTAGACACTGTACTATTGTCCTCATTAACATCTAAATTTAATATGCTAGTAGCTTGAATAGTTGACTTTCTCAAAAATGTAAGAAGAAGATATAAATCCCATTTCGGTTTATAAATATCATCCGTGTCTTTGCCGCTTGATGTCGAATCCTTAATTTTTTTTTCATTACGCATGAATGTTGTGCGTAGATTTTCGAATCTTTCTTTTACCTGATTGCCTGTGATAAAGAAATGCAGATTGTACTTTTAACCTATTCTAACCTAACTTCTATAACAAATATTTACAATGTACGATAGCATCACACTAATAGCGTTTTCGGCCCGGCTGGGTTTGCACCAACTTGGATCGGAAAATGCTTCGCTATTGGTTGACGTTACACGCTCTACCAATAGGAGAGCATGAAACATCATTACTTCAACCCAAGTTGGTGCGAACTCGGTCGGGCCGAAAACGCCATAAATTAATTTTAAGTATTAAATAATGCCACCTTCTCCCAATAAATAGCTTTTAAATCTAATCTGTTATATTGTGAATGCGAAATATCCCACAAAATAGGTCTTTCACGCAATTCTTGTATTAACTGAATTTCAGTATTCCTTATCCAACTAACTTTTTTTACTCATTATTGCAGAATACCGAATTTTGATGATGTTTCAAATTCTTTCGTCCAAAAATCCGCTGATACATGTCACATGACCAAACTTTTCACAATCTTATTTGCTACGACTCAGAATCGCCCGACTGAAAATAGAGTGATTTCTATTCTCGAGTCGGCAGTCAGAGTCGGCTGCTGCCTTGCTGTGATTGGTTGAATTATAGTCGGGAGTCCGAGTCAGCAGTCGAGTTAGAGTCGGGAGCCTGTAGTGTGATTACGGCTTAACGCTGAGCCTCAGGAGCGTCCATGACAAATACATTAAGTCCGTATCTTCCATGAAATTTTTAATTATTTAGCAAAACTTTTTTTGCTAAATAATTATTACCTTTAGAAATAATAACTTTTATATTTATGAATTTAACGTACAAAAATTTATTATGAGAATATTAAATTGTTTAAAGTAATTACACAGTGATAATCATAGCCAGTGTTTGCCGACATCTAGATGAAACCATCTTAGATGGTCATCTAGATGGAAAATTGGAACATCTCATCTTACATCTAGATTGTGCAAATATAAACCATCTTCATCTTCATCTTAGATAGAAAAATATACCATCTCATCTAAAAAAAATTTTAGAT
>NW_017295983.1:54451-54672 GCF_001594075.2 Trachymyrmex cornetzi
ACGCTAAAAATGCTGTAGGAGAAAGAAATCATCTTCAAGCAGCAGCGGAGATGAAGATTTTTTCCGCGATTTTATGAAAAAAAATGATATATTTATATTTTTTGACCGTATATTTGAGAACCAAGGCCTCGGTAGTCTAATGGCTCAGGACGCTCGTACGGTTTACAAGAGATCCGGGTTCAAGTCCCGGCCGAGGTAATATTTTTCGCAATAAATTTATT
>NW_017295983.1:55192-58364 GCF_001594075.2 Trachymyrmex cornetzi
TTGCAAATCAAAACCATCTTCATCTCATCTAAGATGGATTTACGGATTTCCATCTCATCTCCATCTAGATGATTTTAAAACCATCTAAGCGCAACATTGATCATAGCACATATAACCATTTACTTTATTAGGAACCCTATTTCTTATAATTCATAAAGAAATAAATAACATCATTTTTAGAAATATTCATATTTATTCCCTAAAGTTTAGATGATATTTATTCTTTTTCACTGTTATAACTTAACTAGTACTTAACGAAAAGTAACTTAATTATAGTGTTTTGGGAAGCTCTCGAGATGAGCTGTAAGAATGTGCAATGAGAAATAAGGGGTTTCATTTAAAAAATTAAAGGTGACCTTCACGTGGGTCTTTTTTAAATCACAATAGGTACTTGTATTGGCTTTATGTATACAATGGCTTTAAAAGTTTCTTTTACATTTAGACCTTATCAAGAAGATGGAAAACATAGTATATTCGTTGTAAACACAGTAGCATTGGTTGAACAACAATCAACTTACATAAAGAGGCAGACAGATCTAAAATGCAAAGGTTATAGTGGAGACATGAAGGTGGATTTTTGGCCGAAACAACAATGGATGACTGAAATAGAAGAGCATGAAGCATGAATTTGCAATATCGTTCATTCTAATTTTTTCCCTGAATAATTAATGGGTTACAACAATTTTATATCATCCAGGTTTTAGTAATGACATCGCAAATCTTCCTGAATCTGCTTATTCACAGATATATAATATTAGATAGAATAAATTTAATCATGTTTGACGAATGTCACAGAGCTGTAGCTAACCACCCTATGAGACAAATTATGCAACAATTTGAAAATTGTTCCAACGAAGAGCATCCACATGTTTTAGCTATGTCGGCAACATTGTTGAATGCTAATATAAAAGCAGATAAAATAGAATCTACGATTAGGGTAAAGAATGACATTTTATTATCTTATCAATAATCTCTGCTACACGGCACGCATAATCGGGTTTAATAACATCTGTAGTTATGAAACTGGCCAATCACAGTCGTTGGATTCTTCCGAGGAACAGCTATGATTGACCAATTTCATAACTATGGACGTTATTGAGCTCGATTAAGTGTGCCGTATAGCAAAGTTAATAGTAATTATGATCTTTGCACATCTTAACATTATCATTGTTTGTAGACTTTAGAAATAACATTTCATGCAAAGATAGCAACTGTAGAATCAACAGATTTTATCTAAGACTATTGTACAAATCCTAATGAGGAAATCGTCAAATATTCGAAATATCTAGTTCCAGAAGTAATAAACAAAATTAATGATTTTATCCAAACAACAAAGGAAATTGTTAAAAATATAAAGCTTAATTTTGATGAAATATATAAAGAATCCAGTGAGGAAATGCGACCTAAATCAAAATCTCATAAGCTAATGGCTATTTTAGACGACATAGGAAGGACTTCATTACAAGCAGGTAATTGAATCGCTTTTGTGCGTATACTGGAATGATACAGTAAATTTTTCAATAAATACAGTTATAATTTTTATGTTCTTACACATATAGCTGAAAAGAATGTTTAATCAACAATCAGCATATAAAATATAACTTTTATTGTAGGCATATATTGTGGGAACAAGTCTGCTTTGTTACATTTAATCCAGTCAGAGAGTTTGAGAAAATATTCCGATGATCAAGTATGAATTGATTAAAATTATGATTAAAATATTATTTGGAAGTGTTCTGCAATTTTTAGTCTTAATTTTACTGACAGACTTATTGATCTTCTTTTAGATGACAAATGTTCTTCTGGATTATCTAATTACACAAGTAATGCTAATAAGAAAATTGTTCGATAACGAGATGAAAGGCTACATAGAATTAGATCGGTTATCTAAGTTAGTATAAAATATTAAAAAATTAATATTTATTGCACACATTATAATAACTTATATTGGCTAATGTTACAGTAATATATATACATATATTGAGTAATATTTTATAATTTCAGCTTTACATGTAACCAAATCCAAAAATTATTTGCGATATTGTTGAAATATCATAATAACTTAGGCAAAGAAAAATTCTGCTGCATTATTTTTGTCAAGGAAAGATTTATGACACAAGTCATATATCATGTATTAAAAGTAAGTTTCTTTTTTATGATTTTAATTTGATTATTAATAATTAATTAGCAATAGTACAAATTGATAATTGCATTTAAAAAATATTGTTTGTTAACCTATGATAAATTTTAGTATTGATAATCGTTAGCAATCAAATATTTAATTATTTAATTATTTATTAAACTCGAAAAAGTAGAAGAAAGGAAAGGACATGAAGTACTATTTTATTTTATTGAAGTAACTGTAGATATTTATGTGAAATAACTACTTTTAACTACTATGAGATAACTATTTTCAGTCCAAATTTGTTAACTATAAAGTGATAATTATATTATTAAGTAAAAATTTTTTTATTATACAGAATAAGCATAATTTACAAAAAACTGAAGAAGGAACAAAGATCAAATATATGTACATATTTCGATCAAATTTAGTTCAATTATGGGTATTTTCAAGAGATACAGATGACACAGTGTAATACAGTGAGTTTTTACATCTTGGTTGTTTACCATTGTTAAACAAAAATGAAATTATTACTGTGTTACATTGTGTTTCTTGTTGGAAAGCACCATATATTATTTAAAAGTCATGTTCAAAGCCCCCAAGTTAGACTAAAATTATAAAATTAATACTAATATACTTCTCAAAATTACATAAGGAGTACACATCTATAAAATTATGTTATCTACAAAACTGCAACTTTTACAACAACGCAGTAAAAACTAACGACCAATGATTATATCATAACGTCTAAGCAGACTGTGAAAAAGTAATTTTAACGGTCGTCTTCAGAATGCACCGCAAACTATACTATACTAAGATATCATGTATTCTGTAACCCCCATCTATTTCATTATCATTTCTTTTCCTCTATTAATTTAATTTTAATATTAATATTTATAAAATCTACATTTTATTCATATTATTTTTAGACACTATCTGCACATGATAGAAGATACAGTTTTCTTCAACCCGATTATGTAATTGGCTTTCAAAATAATCCTTATAAAAATACTAGAGAAGTTTCGTGTATCGCAAAATGAAATAAGGAAG
>NW_017295983.1:58549-64139 GCF_001594075.2 Trachymyrmex cornetzi
AGGATTTTGCTATTGTACCGAAAAGAATATCTTTCTGGAATTCTCTGGTTTTGTCCTTAGTTCCATTGGATCTAAATGTATAAACTAATCATATTTAAGAATTTTACAACAGTTGCAAAGCTGCTTTTTCTGATGAACGTATATATAGTATATATAGTTCAGTGATTGACACGAGTACGTTGTCCATGCGTAACTATGAATATATATTAAACTTAATTTGTACAAATGAACGTTTCGGCTCCGCTTTGAGCCATCTTTAGCGTTGAAATACAATATTAAATGTTTCGCTCTTCAAGGCACATAACTAGATTCTCAAAAAGAGGAACAGTTATGGGCATGGTGGATAGAATGATCTTGCTTTCACATCCAAAATTTTATCAAGATAATTTCATTTTTATTATTCAACACACTTCTTAACAATGACTACCTACTTGATTTTATATTTAACACGATTGACTTAAGATTGAAAAATTTATCACTGAAACTTAAAAATGCGGATAAATAAATTAATGACAATAATGATATTGTAAAAATTAACTATAATAGTAATAATAATAATAATAATATACTCGGGAGGCAGCCTCCAGTTGGGGCCCACCAACGACACGCAGACGAGGTCCATTGTGTCTTTCCAGCCACACTAACTCCGGGTCAGCACGAACCTGTTTTTCTCCAGAAACGGAGGAGGTCCCTGGAGTTGATATACCTGCTCGAGAAATACCGAGCCCAATAGAAGCTGCCTGTGTCCAGCGTATACTAGACATTCACATACACGTGGAGAGTGGTTTCTTCTTCGTGTTCGCACTTTCTACACTTCGGGTTATCGCTGTGCCCCAGTTTGTGCATATGGTCGTTGGTGAAGCCATGGCCCGTGTAGATCTGCATCGCCAACCTGGCTTCCCCTCTTCTCAAGGCCCTAATACTCTTAGCAAGGTCCCTGCTGAGCAGCTCTCCCTCGTCTGCCGGCACTTGGTCCTTGTTTCGTCCTTCCAATAGCCGATGTGGCGGTCCCGCAACCAACTCTTTATTTTTGCCTTGCCAATACAGCTGTGCAACCCTAGAGCTGGTTCCGGTCCCACCAGACCGGCTGCTGAGCCGCTTCTTGCTAGCTCATCAGCAATATCGTTGCCTTCGATTCCCAAGTGTCCCGGAACCCATACAAGAGCATCGTTGTCCATGGACAGACTGTCCAGACCAGCTAAGAGTCAAAGACGTATGCCCCCAGCGCCTCCAGGGCCGCCCTGCTATCAGAGCAGATCCAGATGCGCCTGCTCGTCTCATCTGATGCAATCAGCGTTTGAGCACAGCCCATGATTGCAACCACCTCCGACTGGAATACAGTGGTAAACTCTCCGTAAGGAAGAGCCTCCCTGACTCCACTAAGGCCTCCGTAGATCCCAGCACCGGCGCCCCCGTCAGTCTTGGAGCCATCTGTGTACCAGACGTCCTCATTTCTTACAGCGGGCCTCTCATGCCTCTCCCAATCTTCGCGACTAGGAAGATAGATCTTGAAAGATCTATCGAAGTCGCGCCTTATTGGCATCCTGTCTTGCCTCATTTCAAACACGGTTTCCATCTGAAGCACCCGCGGTAGCCGTGTGTGAGCCACACCAATCGACCATTTACCCTCGCACTTCAACCTAACGCAGTGGCCGCTGCTACCGCCACTATCGCAGGGATAGTGATGAAGTTTGATGTCGAGCAGCACTCCCATTGCCGCCACCGGTTTTGTCCTCATTGCTCCCACAGCCTCTCTTAGAATGAGGGTTCTGACGCGTTCCAGCGATGCATGAGCCTCAGCTAACTGTGTCCTTGGCCACCAGACCACCACAGCGTAGAGCAATCTTGGTCGGAGCACCGCTGAATATAGCCAGAGCACCCTGTCCGGTTGAAGTCCCTAAGTTTGCCCAAAGGTTCTTCTGCACATCCAAAAGTATGTACAGGCCTTCCTGCACACCGAGTGCAGCTTCCAGTTCAGTCTTTTATCCAGGATAGCTCCCAGATACTTGACTGACATTTCGGGAGTCAGTCTGACTCCTTCCAATACGGGCCTCTCCACTTTGTACTTGCGGGTGAAAATCACAAGACTTGTCTTGTTTGGATTAACCAATAGACGTCCTTTCCCCAGACAGCACACGACATCCATTGGATATCCAGATTTGGTTTCAATCTGGTCCAAACGTCAATGGACATAGTACGAATGTTTTAAAAACGTACGTTATTCAACGTACAAAGTATGTTCACATTTGGACATTTTAAAAATATTCATCTCATACAAAAAAATTTCTAAATCTGCTCGCGACGTGTTGCTTTCGCTGATTTGACAAGTGAAAATTTTTTTAAGGCCGCACGAGGGATTTCACTTTTGTTAGTATGTACGGACATCTTTTGAATGTCCCATGGACGTCCCTAGGACATCTGTGCTGTGATGAAAACTTTCAACGACGAAAAATCTACCCAGATAACCAAGCATGCGATATCCCACGATATCCTCACAAAATACCGCTACCATATTGTTACTGTACATAATAACTGGTATTGTGAAAGTACAGCGTATGATTTCCTAACCTGAAAATAGTCGTAATAATATAAAGATTAAATATTAGACAGTAACTGACTGGATATTCAGTTGAACTGCACAAATTTCTATTAGGACCATATTGAACAAATGTATCGTAATTATACATCCATGATTATATAGGTATTCGTGGATTATCGAAGTGTAACGGTTTCCATACGATTTCAGAAGTCAAGCATAGTGGATGGCGGTATATAACTGGATGGGTGACCATTTCGAAGCACTATGAAATTAGTTCCCGAATAAAATTATAATAAAGAAAAATATTTTTCCCGAAGGAAAAATGTTTTTCTTTATTATAATTTTATGATATGTATTATGGAATAAGATATTAATCAATTATAATACTCATATAAGAATCATTTTGTCTTGATTGTGGTCCAAAATTTGTTTGATGTATTAATTTGGTCCAGTTTTAGTCCATTACATCCTAAAATGGACGTTTTTAAAAAGTCCAAAATGGTAACACTGGATGTTTTTGAAACGTTTTTAAAATATCCATAGATCTAATCTGGATGTTTTTAATATGTCCAAAACGTCCAACATGTACGTTTTAAATACATTTTTAAAACGTTACTCTGCTTTCTGGGTCACGCCATTTTTCTACCACCCCTAAAGCCCCTTGGGTGAGCTCAAGAAGTGTTTCCAGGAAAAGACCTCCTATCAGGATCGCTAAATCATCAGCGTACCTGATTGCCTTGAAGCTCTTCAAACAGTCTATCTGCCACTAAGCACCACAGGAATGGAATAGGACTCCTCCTTGGAAACAGCCTCTCTCCACCCATCCTTCGACACTCACCATACTCAGTGATGTCGTCACTTGACGTCTAAGCATTCCTCAGATCCACTCCACGAATTTCACCGGTACGATATGTGGGAGTTGTTGAAGGCCCCCTCAATATCCAGGAAGGTTCCTAAAAAAAAGCCTCCTTGCTGAAGTTGCCGTTCAATACTGTAAACAATCGAGTGGAGAGCCGATATACTCGAGTGGCCAGCCCGGTATGCGTACTGCTTGGCATGCAACGAATACTGAGTCAGCACACAATCCCTGATATATACATCAATCAACTTTTCCAACGTTTTAGAAAGGATCGAGGTCAAACTGAGTGGTCTAAAGTTTTTAGCAGTGACGTGATTTGTCCGCCCCGCTTTGGGGATAAAGACGACTCTTGCCCTTCTCCGCTCGGGGGATGTAACCAAGGGACAGACAGGCCCTTAGCCACCCTCGTGAGGGGCCCGATCACCTACTCCAGCCCTCTCTGAAGGAGAGCCAGGAAAACAAGGTCAGGCCCCGTCGACTTGAATGGTTGGAAGGAGCCAATCCCCAATCTGACCTTGGTTGGCCTCACAATTTCGGCCGCTAATTTCCAATCGTTGGCACATGCCCTGAAAGAACCTGTGTTAACTTCCCAGCACCTATCCATACCCTCTTGGAAACCAGGAAAATTGATCTCCAGAAGGTGCACCAGGCATTTCTCCCCGGATGTTATAGTGTCGTCCGACACTCGGACTGTCTCCAACGCAGCATCCGGGTTCCTGGACAGAAATCTGCAAAGCCTGGCGGTGTACCGCCACTGACTCGCAGAAATCCCGTCAGCTCTTCTTCTTTTCCTCCACTACAGAATCTCTGTACTCCTTCTGGATTTTCCTGTAAAGATACCAGTCGGAGGGTCGGCCCGTGTTCCTCGTCTTGTTCCAGGTCCTTCGAGCCTTGACCCTGAGGTTCTGCAGCCATAGATTCCACCAGGGAGTTCTCCTGTTGTTGATAACTCCTCGCCGGGCAGTTCGCTTCGTAGGAGCCGACCAGAGCCCTTTGCAGATGATCCACGCAGAGCTGCAGCTCCCCCGCCGTGCCATATCTCTTGGGAAAATCCCTGAGGTTCATTCCCAGGTCCCTCTGATAGGAGTCCCAAGTCCGTCCTCTTTGGGTTCCTTACCTTCTTGACCTCCACTTTAAAACCTGAAAGTCTGAAGATTATTAGCCTGTGATCGGAGAGCGAGGACTCATCCAACACCTTCCATTCCATCACCTTTCGCACGGATCCACGTGAGCAGAGAGTGAGGTCTAATACATCGCTCCTCTTCGTCGCGCAAAAGGTGGGTTCATTACCTTTATTCGGAACTTCCATATCGGTTGTGACCAGATACTCCAGCAACTTCCTTACCTTTTCGTTCGTGTCGATACTTTCCCATATAATGTGGTGCGCGTTAGCATCACACACCACCAACAGTAGAAGTCCTTTCCTCTGGCAGAGATCTCCACCAGCTTGATTAGCTTCTGTGGCACTTCCTCTCCATGTGGGAAGTAGGAACAGATGATAAGCCTCCTGGTGCCTTCAGCACTACCAGTTGTCGTCACCTCTATCGCCGTTAGATCCCTGGAACACACCTCAGGCAAGAGACGTGCATCCAGCCCCCTGACCACTATGCATGCCCTGGATCTCTGTTTGGTGGGAGCTGTAAAGAGCTTCCCACATGCTGCCACACTCCTGACACACCCACGGATAATCCATGGTTCCTGTATCAGGGAAATGGCTGTATGCATTGTGACGTGACATTTTGTCCGTCACTGTGCGGACTTGTCGACGGCGGACTCGTGCTTCCTGCCGGCTCGAAGGGCGAGCGCGTAGGCGAGCGCGCACACGAGCGCGCGTGCAAACGCACCTGCGAACGTGCGTTAAAATTCGCGTCATTTAATTTGCTTGGCAGATTTTATTCTTTTATATTAGCCTCTCTTTTGCGTAATGATCAAGCGTATCAGGAAGCGTAGACGCGCCACGGATCACGCTCGGCAGCTACCGTGAAATGCCATTGTATCGCCGTGCCGTCTCGCCCGCCACCCTTGGAAGGAAGACCAAAGAAGGACAGGACTGGGAGGAAGGAAGAAGAAGAGCAGAGAGGAGGGCACACATTCGGTAGCCCGGATGAGCAGGTTGTATCGTTTCATATCATTGCTTGTAACCGCTGTCGAAAATAAGGGGAACAATACTTTCATCATGCACCCCTTGCAGA
>NW_017295983.1:65155-65368 GCF_001594075.2 Trachymyrmex cornetzi
CGGGCATTTGACACCGTCGGAAGATACCGCGGGGAAGGCCGGGGCTCGTGCGGTAGCGTAAGATCGGCGTCCAACGTTAGGATTAAGTTAGGAGCTCTCGGTGCTAGCACCGAGGGTATCGAGTAGAGCGGAGGAGCGAAGCTCCGGAAAGTACTTGTAATTGCTTCACTAATGTAATTTATCATATTTACTTTATCACATTCCTTTCAAATA
>NW_017295983.1:65630-70972 GCF_001594075.2 Trachymyrmex cornetzi
ACCAAGAACGCGCGACGAAGTTGTGCCGTTGCTCGCGAGTATGGTTAATATATATATATATATATATCTTAATTGAGCGAAATAACTGCTAGAAAGAATGACGGACTGGTTGAGGACCGGACACAGAGTAAGATCAAAAAATGAAGAGAGCGAGTCTCGCAGTGTCATGGTTTATATAGAGAGTTTCAAAGGATGGATCTCTGATGAGACATATTGAGTGGGAAAAATCGAGGATTCGAGTTGGATGGATTTTTCTGCTTTTGTAGGAAATTTGTGTTTCATATTCCTACTGATGAACTACTTTCAAAATTTGCTCCGCCCGCACTGCAAGTTTCAATCCCTTGAGAACTTATTGGTGATACGTCATCACCTTCTCTAGATTTTCAGATTCATGGTCACCCATTGGGGAGTTTAGTTTTTGGTATTCTCTCTGAAGAGAAGGGGTATTTCACTCATCGTCCCTTCCGAACGACCCGACCACGACAATTTGAAAACTCGCATTCCCCTTTTTTCTTATTTCCGATTTCTCTTTTATTAGGTACTTGAACGTGCGTCTTCTCGTCTAGACAGTATTTCTTCATAATTTTATGATCGTCGGCAAAAAATTAGAATCTATTCTTGTCAAGCTATTTCTATTCTATTACTTCCTGTTGTTAACGAAAAAACGCCCTTCAACACGTTAAATGCGTTTGGGAATGCGAATTTCTATTTACTCAGGATTCCCGATCTGTTTTTATATATTACTTATTGAAACTGAACAAGTTTAAACCGAACATTCTCGACATGGTTTGTAATCTGTCATAAATTTTATTACCGCGGATCGGGTGATCCTGGATATCTATGTTTTTGTTATCTTTCCAAAACCGTTGGGAAGGCTTTCAACGACACATTTTCTACATATTGTCACGCTCGTCGATCGGTGACCATTAACTCTCGCATTCTTTTCTCGCATCCTGTCGCAACAATCACCCTATTAAGTGATCTCGAAACGAGGAAATCGTGGAGTCGTCCTGGACGTAACATATAAGTTTGAAACAAATTTTTAATACCAGAGTTTAAGCGTCAAAATTAAAATCTAGAATACGCAGTCAAAATTTTAAACGTGTCAAATTATTATGCTCAACATTATGTAGTAATTTATAATCCACCCTCGTCAAAATTGCAATTAATTAAATATAGAGATTAATCAATAACGATAAAAAAAATATATACATCAATTAATAAATGAATTGGTAACTCAAAAAGAAAAACTAACGTACCTTCGTAAAATTTGCAGATAAATAATTACAAAAATTAATTAAACAACAGAATGTTACAAATATAAATTAATAATTGAATTTGTAAGTGAAAAGGAAAACTGAAATATAATTCAAAATTTAAAAAAAAGTCGTCCTACTACTTTACACACATTTATGAAGTAAATTTATTATCGTAAAGTTTTAAACTAAGCATTATGTCATATCATTTAGCATGGATGCATAAGCATGATGTAGTCCATCTATGTCCGATCGTAGGTTCAATCCATTTTTCTGCATATGAATATGTACTTTCTCTGATATTACTCGCTTATTTGATATTCTTTCCGAATCCAGTATTTTGACGTTCTCCTAATCAAATTCGTGATTGTATTCCAATCTGTGATCCGTAATAACAGATTGACTATTTGTATTCCAATTTATGTGATTGCGATGTTTTGCAATCCTTGTACATAACCTCTTACTTGTTTGACTTACATATGTTGTATCGCAATCTATGCTCTCAATTTTGTATACATTTTTGTTTGAATTCTTTGGGAGAACGTCTTTTTGAACTTTTATAAATTTATTTAATTTATTATTACTATAAAATGTTGGTTTTATGTTTTCGTTCCTACAAATAATTACAAATTTTTCCGAATTTAACGAATTATATGGTATCAAGAACCATGGAACCCTTTTCTGAACTATTATCGTCCTTAGAATTATTCAGTTCAGTCTCCACAGAAATGCGTTTAGACAATAAATATTTTTATCTTGTGGAAATTGTTCCAAAAACAAAATCCACAGGATAGTCATTTTTTAATGTTTTAATTATTAACTTAATGTTTTTTTGATAATACTTAGGATCTGAAAGTAGTACCGCTCTGTCAATCATACCCATCACTATGCCTTTTTTATGAGTCATGGGGTGTGCAGATAAATAATTCAAGTATCTACCTGAAAACATTGGTTTGTGATACCAGTCAAATTCTAAACCGTTTCCATTTTTAATAATCGTTATGTCTAAAAAATTTATTTTATCACCCTCCACCTCCAACGTAAACTGTAGTCTATTATTAAATGAATTGAACCCTGCTACAACAGATTCGATTAAGTCAGAAGGGACTGCCGTAACAATATCGTCAACATATCTAACATAAAAAGGTAAATCTATACCTATGGTCTTAAGCGCCTCTGTCTCCAAATCACGCAGTACAAGGTCCACAATGATAGGAGAGAGAGGTGACCCCATCGGAGTTCCGTGATTTTGTTTATAAAACTCGTCATTAAGGCTAAAAACCGTCGAGTTTAATACTAATGTAATTGCTTTCATAAATTTCTCCCTCGACATACTTGTCGCTTTTTTTTTTAATTCCATCTTTTATCTACACTTGATATAGCTAATTCTATCGGCACATTTGTAAACAGAGAAACCACATCCAAAGATATCAGGAATCTGCATGTTTCTCAGTTTTTTTATTATCTGGAAGCTATTCTCAATTTTACTATAATTGGTCTCTCCACATTATTGGATATTATGCAATTAATTATAAATTTTGACTTTATTTTTCATTATTGTGCTTTATTCGCTCAGTGGATTCGTGGTGACGAGTGCGCATAGTAATTATATTTCAATAGACTTCCAATTTTCACCAGCATTTGATTGGTCGATGCAAGCCGGCCAATCGCGGTCTTCCGTGATTGGTCGAGGGGCCAAGTCGTCCAGAGGCCCCTTTAATTTAACAGCAATTGAGCTTGCTGCGCACTCGTTATGACGGACCACAAGTGCATTATATCGAATATCCACTGCCCCCTAAAGTAAGGTGCCTTAAGTGCGCTAAATGTTTCGGTGATGAGAGGGTAGGAAAAGTGAAGGGCGAATACAATGACCTACCGTATCTATCCAAACATCTTAAAAAGTATCATCCGGGAGATACAATAAGCTATAGATGTTCTAAATGTAATTATAAATCTAAAGGAAAAAGTATCCGTATAAAGATGTTAAGGCCCATTCACCAAGTGCCATATGTCTCTCGCGGTGGATGCGGCAGGCCAAAGCACTCGCGGCAGCCTCGGTGAGTGCAATAGTGTGGGCCAATTAACAACTAGTGGCGCGGCTAAAGCGATCTCACGATTGGCGGAGACGGTTGGAGGACCGGATAAGCGCCAGGCCACGACATCGGGTTCGCACACTGAGAAATCCATTTAGTTGAATCAACCAAGGATTTGTTTGCCCATATCCAAACAAGAAATTAATCGATGCAATAAAATAATTTAGTTGAAGCAAAGCATTTGGTTATTGTAACATTTCACTTGTTTCTGAAATACATTGACATCTGATAAAGTTGTTTACAATAACCAAATGTTTGGCTTCAACTAAATTATTTTATTGTATCAACCAAGGATTTGTTTGCCCATATCTAAACAAGAAATTAATTGATTCAACTAAATGGGTTTCTCAGTGCAGCAACTCACGCTTCCGTTCACTGCCGCCCCTTCGCAAGCAGCCAATGAGGCAAGGGCCCAAGGAAGGACGTCAACAACACCGACTAGCAGATCCCCTTCATACGCGGCAGTCACTGCGGGCCCATCGACTAGAAGCACATCTTCCACCACAGCCCGCAGTAAGACTATCGCGAAGAGCGCCGCGCCTAACACAACAACCAGAGAGGCCAGGAGATCCGGCGAGGCCGTCACAACGAGGAAATCGCCGATGACCGCCATGGTGAGTAAACCTCGTGTTGTATCGGTAGAAGTAGTCAAGTTGCCTGTCAAAACCATCCAAAAAGCAGGCGTGCAAAACGCGGCCAAACCGGCACGCGCTCCCTCTCACCCCCCCCCCCCCCCCCCGCAGAGGACATCATCGGAGGCGGGGTGGAAGGTCACGACCAACCGTGATAAAGAAGAAATGCGGAGCACTCAAGAAGTTACCCGCCAATAAGGACCAACCAGTGTCATCTAAGACTCGGCGGGCAACTAGCGTGCCGGTTGAGAAGAGCAACGACACGACAAGATGGGAGCACGTTTCCCCACACCCTCCTCGTATAAAAGGAACTCACATTTTAATATCATCATCGTCCGACGAGGAGGGTACGCCATTCCAGCCAGGCAGCGTGGGGAGACAATCTGTTAGAAGGAAAAAGGTGACCGGACCACCCCCAACGACAACATCCAATGAGGGGGCGGTCACAAGATCAAGACGGTCAACTAGCGCTCCCGTCGAGAGTGCGGTGGATGCACGCCTGACTGCTCTGGACCGTCCATCGTCCAGAGCGACAGGCAACACGACGTCGCCAATCACAGAGGGCCTGAATCACTAGCAGCCAATGGGAGAAGACGCCCCCTGCGATGCTCCCCAGCCTGCCTTCGATCACCAGAGGCAGTCCATCGGGGAGCCCAGACGAGATGTTAATATCCTTCTCGCCGGCGACGTCGCTACCGACAACACTCACCACGTGCACGGTGACGACGACCACCTGTGGAAGCCTCTAACATCCACGAGCTTCACAGGTGGCATGGGGAGGCAAATAACACCACCACTTTGCCTTCCCCAAAGGAATATCCTCCCGACCATCGAGGAGGAAATGACGTCACCGTGATGAAATCACCCCTAACGTATATAGCGATTTTCAGCTTTTTCCGTTATATCTCGAAATATATTTAAGATATAAAAAAATGTTTTACAAAAGTTTTACAACAGAATCAGCTGTATTCATTCACGTTTTTAGAACAATTATTTACCAATTTTTCGTCAAAATTTTCGAAAAAAAGTTGTTAAATTATTCTAAAAAAATATCATTGACGTGAGTAAAAAGAGGTAATTTTATTGTAAAACTTTTGTGTAAAACATTTTTTTATATCTCGAATAGTTTTCGAGATATAACGGAGAAAGCTGAAAATCGC
The DNA here is from genome assembly GCF_001594075.2 of Trachymyrmex cornetzi. Classification (NCBI taxonomy): domain Eukaryota; kingdom Metazoa; phylum Arthropoda; class Insecta; order Hymenoptera; family Formicidae; genus Trachymyrmex; species Trachymyrmex cornetzi. The sequence continues at coordinate 70,772 of NW_017295983.1, forward strand.
TTCACACATGAGGCTTGATTTCACTCTTCGAAACTCTATATTGGCAGCAATTTTCAGAACTTTTTAAAAAAATTATTATTTTTAAAAGTATTTATGATAGATAGAGATAATTTTATTATGAAGCTACTTGTAAATAAATATCTATCCAAAGAAAATGATAAAATGCTATCATTTCCACACCACCTGTCATAAGGTAGATAG
>NW_017295983.1:70991-74173 GCF_001594075.2 Trachymyrmex cornetzi
TTTATAGTGGTCTTCCCAGTAGGCCTATTCCACTCTAATTTTTTTATGCACAAATTATTCCAAATGCCGTCATTCCTCCGTTGACTACTTTGGAACATTAAAAAATTTATATATATATATTTTTTAAAGATTTATTGTTATTATAAAAAGATATATTGTTGGAGATGCAATTGGCTTCGAGGTAAAAAATAACGCACTTGCAGGATACTTAAGAGCAGATAGCAACTTTATTCTAACGAACAAAGAAAAGGAGAGAGTGAAGTTACATAGATAGAAAAAACGTTTTAGATGGAAGACCCAGAGCCATGAGTTATACGTGAAGGGTAATCTGAGCTAAAGAACATTCTCTGTCCAATAGATGGCGTCGTTGCGCTTATTTCTAACACTCCTCCTTAATGACGTCATCCTCGCTGCTGGGTGATGTCTCCAATCCACTGGCCTTCGACAATTTTAGGAGTCTGACATGGTGTATCGCCTTTGTGAGCATGTCTGCGAGCATATCTTCACTTGCGCAATATTGGAGTAAAATCCTGTTACCTTTACATAATTCCTTTACGAAATGATATTTTATGTCGATATGCTTTGACCTTTTACTGAATTTCTGGTTGTTGGCTAGTTTGATACAGCTTTGGTTGTCTTCATACATCTTCATTAGCAGTCTTATCTCTTCTTGAAAATCCTTGAGCAGTTTTATAAGCCACAACATTTCTTGACATCCATCACTCAATGCAATATATTCTGCTTCTGCGGATGACAGTGCAACTCAGGTTTGTTTTCTGCAAGCCCAATTGATTGTACTTCCGCAATATTTGAAGATGTATCCGCTGTTCGATTTCCTGTCTTTAGATTCCGCCCAGTTCGCATCCGCATAGCCAATAAGATTCTTTTCCTTGTAGTTGTTGCTTCCTAGTTTAAGTTTGTAGTTTGCCGTATACTTAAGGTATCTTGCAATTCTTTTTGCTTCTGTCCAGTCTGTTTCTGTTGGATTTTTTAATTTTTTACTCAGTATTGCTACGCTGGCTGTAATATCTGGCCGTGTAGACGTTGCTATATACAATAAGCTCCCGATTAGGCTTTGAAAAACTTTATTATCCGACAATAATTTATCATCTTCGAATTTTTCATATCCCACGCTTAGTGGTACATATGTTAGATCCTTTTGCATCCTTTAATCCGTACGTTTCTGTAATATGTTGTATGTGCTTCTTTTGATGTATATAATATACTCCTTCCTTATTTGTCTGCACTTGGATACCTGAGTATTCCTTAATTTTTCCAAGCTTCGTTAGTGTATATGAGCTTGATAGTGTATGTTCAAGTTTGATTATCTCTTCCTCACTGTTCGATGCTATCACGATATCGTCTACATATATTGTTAAGTAACTTTTGACATCTTTACTGTGTTTTATGTAAAGACATGTATCGGCGTTTCCTTGTATATATCCTAGTTTTATCAATTTGTCCGAGATGCATTTATTTTATAAATTAGCTGACTGCTTTAGATCATATATGCTTTTATTTAACTTTAACACGTGTTGTTCCTTTCCTTTAACCTCATATCCTTTAGGCTGTCGCATATATATTGTTTCTGTCAGTTCTGCGTTAAAGAAGGCATTCTTTATATCGTAGTGTTGTATTTGTAATTTATCTCTGCTTGCCATAGTTAATAAAATTCGTAGTGTTGTTTGCTTTACTACTGGTGCAAAAACTTCGCTGTAATCTATCCCGTATTCTTGATTATATCCTAGTGCAACCAGTCTTGCCTTGTGACGCTATTCTTCCTTCTTCATTCCTTTTCAGTTTGAACACCCATTTGCATCCTATAACTTTCGCATTTTCTGGAGATTTCATTAATTTCCACGTCTCATTTGTGATTAGTGATTTATATTCTTCGTCTAGTGCTCTTTTCCAATCGTGTTTATTCTTTCCTGTTAGCGCTTCCTTGATTGTCGTTGGTTCGTTATCTTCTTTCGTTGTTATGCCTACAAATTCGTTCCCAAATCTTACAGATGGAATTCCTTTGTTCTTTCGTTTTGATCTTCTATTTGGTGTTTCTGTTATACCCGGTTCTTTTGTTACTTCTTCTTCTTTCGCTTGTATTTCTTCTTTTATAGATGTATGATCTCCTTTCTTCCGGATAATATCTATCTCCGCTTCTGATTCTTCACTTTCTTCCTGTTTCTGCTTATTACCCAAGAATATTACTTCTCTACTGATAACTATCTTATTTGTTTCCTTGTCCAACAATCTGAACGCCTTTGATTGTTCACTGTATCCCACAAATTGTAGCTTTCTTGCCTTATTATCTAATTTACGTCTTAACTCATCTGGAATTTTTACGTATGCTTCACAACCAAATATGTGTATATCCTTTAAGTTTGGTTTTTGTTGATTCCATCTTTCATACGGCGTATTGTTACTTGACGTAATTGGCAATCTGTTTTGCAGGTAATTAACTGTCGTCACTGCTTCGCCCCAGTACTTTTTAGGTAATCGGCTGTCTATAAGCATGCATCTTGCCATTTCCATTAAATACCTGTTTTTTCTTTCTGCCTTTCCGTTTTGCTGTGGCGAAAAAGGTGCTGTCAGTTCCATTTTGATACCCTCCTCCTTAAGGTAGTTAGTCAGCTGATGATTGACATATTCTTTTCCGCGATCCGACCTCAATATTTTGGGCTTTCTATTATACTTGGTTTTAATTGCTTTAATGTACGCCTTGATGTGTTGAAAGACCTCTGACTTATGTGCCAATAAGTATACTTCCGTATAGCTGCTGTAGTCATCGATCATTGTTAGTACATATCTCTTGCCACCTGGCGTGACAGTTTGCATAGGGCCGCAAACATCACTGTGTATTATCTCTAATATATCTTTAGTCTGTCTGTTTGATGCTTTTGGATAAGATTTTTTACTCATTTTTCCTTGAATGCAGTCCTCGCATACCTCTTTAATTTCACAATTTTGTATAGAAACTCCATGTGCCATATCCTTCGTAATTAGCTCTCTGATTGCAGTTGGATCTCGGTGTCCCAGTTTTCTATGCCATGCATGAATGCACTTATCCGGATGTCCTTTTATTGGTGTTAAAACTTTATGTTCGGTCTTCAGCCTGTAGACAGGGATGCCAGATCAGTGACGGTTTACGACATCGAGACTAACGCCATCAGGCGGCGGGCTGGCAC
>NW_017295983.1:76470-76872 GCF_001594075.2 Trachymyrmex cornetzi
TCTCAAGCGCACAAATTAAACTAAATTAAACAAATTATATAAATATTATACATATTTATAATATTTTTTACACGCTTTTAAGCGTGATGTCTCCATGGACAGTATTTTTTACACACTCATCCTTTTCCTATTTAAGCGTGATGTCTTCGCGGACAATATTTTTTACACGCATACAAGCGTAATGGTTTTTAATCCAAGCAACAATAGATAGAAATAAGTCTTAAGATTTAAGAAATCAGTTATAGACAAATATAAGAAGAATAATCTATAATTCTTCAATTTCTTTTTTTTATTAAGGCTTATTAAAGGATTAGGGCTTAAGGCCTACTATACAGATTGTATTGAAGGAATTACGGACAATATTTTAATAATCTAATATCTTTTCAATCTGCCTACGAGAAT
>NW_017295983.1:79337-80121 GCF_001594075.2 Trachymyrmex cornetzi
CCCTGCCTGTAGAGGTTTCCTACGCTTTCTGCTGTAATAATTATCTTCTTGTCTCTCATTAAGTTGCATATCTTCTCCTTAAATTCTAATGTGAAGCCATTTTCGGTTATTTTCTTTACAGATTATTATTATTATTATTATTATTTATTATGTATATATATATATATAGTATACACAAATAGTAAGGCACCAGCAATACTGCTGCTACTACGCCCACTAGTAAACTATTCAACTAAAGAAATACAGAGGTACAGAAATACATAATTGATTACCGCACAACATACAAATATTCATATAATTAATGAAAAATAATTTCTAATGTTTAAATATGTGAACCATCCATGGAGAAATACAGAGCGCAAAATACAGCGAAATTTACAAGAGAAATAATACGAGAGAAATAGTCTTACAAAGTCGATATGAATTTTGCAGCAGCTGAACGAAACGAATGAAGCGAGGGGGATGAACGGATAAAAGAGGGTGACACATTATAGAATTTAGTGGCAGTATAAGAAAAAGCAGCCTTAAATTTGGATGTACGATGCCTGGGAAAGGATAAGGAATCATGACAACGAGTGACAGGAGTATTTTCAGCATGGAGAGCAAAATTTAAATTCAAAAGACTGCGGAGGTATCGAGGAATTCCTGAGCGCAAAAGACGAAATACAAGACAGCACAAGTGGAGGACAAAACGCTGATGAACTTTTAGCCAGCCGGAACGCAAAAAACTAAGGGATATATGATCGTATTTACGAACGTTGTACGAGAAACGAAGGCATGAATT
>NW_017295983.1:80896-81483 GCF_001594075.2 Trachymyrmex cornetzi
AAAACATACACGTTCCAATAACTTAGACAAAAAAGGAGGGATAGATATAGAACGAAAGGAGGAGGGGGAAGAGGGGTTATTGGTTTTAGGGATGGGAATCACCACTGATTTCTTCCAGGCTGTGGCGAAAGTATTAGAGGACAAAGAATAATTAAGTACATGTAGTAAAGGAGCAAGACATTGTGGAAGACATAGAAGGAGCATATGATCAGATATGTCGTAGAGACCAGCGGAAGTAAGTTTTATGTGCTTTAGGATATTATAGAGACAAGTACCAGTAATAGGAGTGAAAGAAAAGGAATCAGAATTGTCAGGATCTGTAGGAGAAGTGAGTAGAGGGGATGAAGGGGAACTGGAGAGGGGGCTAGGAAGAGAGTCTATAAAATAATTGTTAAAGAGAGATGGATTAAGTAGGTGGTTCGGGATTGATAGGGAAGCCGAGGAGATTGCACCAAGAAGAGAGAGACTGCGCCAAAAATGCCGAGGAGAATTGGAAGAAAGGGGTAAGGAGATGAATGCCTTTTTTTCCCGACGAACAGCCGCAGCAGTGGCGTTACGAATATCCTTATATCGGGTCCAGTCGGCAC
>NW_017295983.1:81633-88409 GCF_001594075.2 Trachymyrmex cornetzi
CGTCGACGCAAGTAAAGTTAAAGATAGGCGACCAATCGATTCTGGCAAGTTCAGCCTCAATATCACCGGGCGAAATAGATTTTAAATTGCGATATAAAAGGACTCGCGATCGACGCAACGGTCTCCGCAAGCGCAGCACAGCACATACCGCACAGTGATCACTGATGGAAAACGCATCGCATGTAAAAGTCTCCACGATATCAACGCCAGATGACACAAGAATAAGATCAATTAGCGACTCCGAGGAACACGTTATGCGAGTCGGCGAGTCCACGACCTGTCTGAGCGAGAAAAGAGACATTAATGATTTCATCTGTTTAGTGCCTATATCTGTTTGCGAGAACATGTTTATGTTAAAGTCCCCCATACAGACAATAAAATCGGAGCAACACACGACTTCAGATAGGCATGCCTCAAAGTGACCAAGATCTGATAGGAGCAAGCGGGGAGGGCGATAGACACAGACAACCGCTATTTTTTTACGATTAATATGTAATATAATTTCGACCGTATCAACATGAGATCCTGCAGGATGCGAGATGGAGTGCACCTGGAAAGAGAGTGAGTCACAGATAAGAAGGGCCACCCCACCCCCCCTACTCGCCGTAGGCCTATCATACCGCACAATAGAGTACCCCGGAACAGAGATATCAATCGAATTTACCTCACTACGAAGCCACGTCTCACTGACAGCAAGCACGTCAGGCTGCCGAACAGCAATAAAATCTCTGATTTGCGTAAGATGTGGAATGAATGATCTGGCGTTAATATGTGCCACGCGTAAAAAACCGAAACCGGCCCCGACGCCGGTACGACGAGAACAAGAAACAGACGCAGACAAAGAATCAAACGCGAGCGGAGTCAGTCAATCCGAGCGACCATCCGATGAGAGAGCAGACGGGGAGGGGCCAGGGGAACGAGTCCCAAGACCCACCACACGCAACATTTCCTCAGGTGACATATACCGAAACGCCCGCGACCCCTCTGAAACACGAAAATATGTCACGCCACGACGCATCCATATGTAGCCGATGCCATGCAGACGGGTAAGCCGATTTGCCTCACCGAAAACTCGCCTCTCGGCGGCAGTAGCCCTCTCTCGAAGGGACACGCTATCACCAGGCCACGACGGACAAATAAGAGAGGCAACGAGTCTGGCTCGTTGACGCCGAGCCCTCGCCAGGAGCTCATTCCTCCTCGCAACAGTGTTTAGTCGGACAAGCGGCCGACCACGAGAAGTGGCCCTCACAGGAATCCGAAATGACGCAACAATCTCTCCAGGCGCAAGCGTCAATCCCAAAAACGAAGCCAAAACGGTCATCAAGGCAGCGGCATTCTCCGAAACCGACTCGGGCAGACCAAAGACTATGATTTCATGGTCCCTGCGTTCTCCCTCCATCCTCTCAACACGCCTAGCCAAGTCGTCCGACGCCGCCAAAATATCACATGAAGGGGCCACCACCCGGGGGCCAAGATCCCTCTCAAGACGAGACAAGCGGTCATCCAGCAATTGCTGTCCGTCCTTCAGCACACTCGCGTCAGACGACAGGACATCCAAAGCCGACGACAGGCCATCAACCTTCCTCTCCACACAGACCAGCCGCTGCATGGACGAATCAAGGGCAGCCAACCTGCCGTCCAATGCATCCAGTCCACGCTCAATACGATCCCCAGCTCCAAGTCGAGATTCAAGTCTAGCAATGCGATCATCCAGTGATGACAAAACCGATGAGAGAGATGCAAGTGCAGCAACCAGGTCAGTCGGTGACACAGCGACCCCAGGAGCCGCTATGGACGAGTCTACCGAGTCAGACACCAGAGAAGAACTCAAGAAACTCAAGAAACTCAGGGTTGCCATTGCTCCTTTAACATCTAACAATGATGAGTTACGGTACCATATATTTCCTGTAATGTATAAGCACATTTTTTGTTATAAAGAGCAATGAATGTATTTATTATAAATTTTAAAACTACTTGTTAATCTCGTTATGAATACTAACATGATTATTATATGACAAAATGTTCGCAATTATGATATTCTTCAAAAAAATGCTGCATACAAAAATATTGCTTGCACCAGGAACATCGTATTACAGCGGGTGCATCACATATGGAGCAGCGAGGTATTTCTTGAATATCCTTTCCGTTGAAACAAAAATCTACTAGAGTTTCGAATTGTGGCGGGCGGACGATGTATCCACTCTTATACCAAGCATATTTAAAAAGATTATGAAATCGCGGAGAAGATAGTTGTATATGCGTTAAAGATTGTAATTTAATGATATTATTTCTCAAATGTAAATTAATTTCATAATTTAGTAACATAACGCGATCACTGAAAGTTCTCACAAAGTTTTTCCATAGTCTAAATCCATAAACGTCAAGAGGTTCAATCATTCCTGTTATTTTCTTTGGTATAGTTAAAATTCGTATATCTTTATCTTTTTTTGGCATAAATTCTTGCAGACTTGCAGAACAATGTCCGCTCCAAGAATCTAACAACAGCACACTAAAACTTCCAGTTGCGGGTACAAATACATTTGTAAACCAAGACTGAAAGTGTTGTGTAGTTAATTTGCCCGATTTTGATGCTGCAATGTAAACATTTGCAGATCTAAACAAACTTTTCTCTACGCGTGGTCTAAAATTTCCACTAACTTCTTTCAGTACCAAATAGAGAGGCAATTTCAATTGTCCGCTTGCAGAAATTATGGGCATAATTGTATAACTATGTGTAATTGCCAATAGTGATTGAATTATACTTTCAACTGTTTTAACACCTTGCGTGATCAGTGTTCTGCCTGAATGTAATTCTAAATTGAATCCACTTTCGTCTGCATTATATATATTCTCTAGTTCAAAAAGATTTATATCTGGAGACACTGGTAGTGTCTCGGCGCTAAGCTGCGCGAAGCGACACTGCCGTGCCTCCTTTACGCGAACCGACGAGCTGCGGCAGATCAAGATTATCGGATCTCAATAACGGCTGAACCGATCGCGTTCTATGTATGCTCAATCGATAGCCACCACACAGATAAAAGTGCTTTTATTTTTTTTCTACGTGCCCTACGAGCGGAGATATTGCGACGTAAAGTTCTAAATGTTTGATTTTGATCTGGATTTTAAGATACGTCGTTATTGTCATTATTGTCGTCGTCGACCAGGAAAAATTTACGTCTCGTTTTTTCGATAATAGATGGCTTTTGACTTAACCAAGCGATGGCAGCATTGCACATTCGAACGTGATCAACCACGTATGACGACTTGCTTTCCAGCAAAGACACAATCAAACACAGTGTAACACAGTGAATCGTTTCATCCTTGTTTAACGTAAGCAAACAACAAGGACGTATGATTCACTGTGTTACACTGTGTCTGACTGTGTCCCTTGCTGGAAAGTACCCATAATCAGCGATGGCAATATTATCACACATATTATATATACAGGGTGGATCATTTTAACCTTTAATGGAGAATAACTCGACCAGTAAGCGAAATAATAAAAAAAGTTTCATACAAAAGTTGTTGGATAACGGGGGGGACGTATGACCATGACCTTGAATTTGACCTTGACCCTGACCTTAGGGGTTATTTGAAGGTCAAATAAAATTTTTCAAATGGAAATGCCTATTTTCGACTCCGGATTCGGAAAGAGCGGGAAATTTTACAATAGAATATGTATAATTTATAAGGTCTAATGTCATGTTATGAGATCATTTCAAGGTCAAAAGGAACTTGTACGTGTATTCATGCGAAAATCGTATCTGTATACGGAGATTTCTAAGTAATCATCTACACTTAGCATTACCCAGACACAACGACGTGGACGTGGTAGAATTCTGCCTCTTTCGGGGTGCTTGTTTAAAGTGAGTCCCCTTGCCTCTCACAATGCATACTCTGCTATTGTTAATCTAGCTATTCAAAAGGTTTTCGAAAGTTCCACCGTTAGCATTCATGCAATAATTGAGCCTTCTTTGGAAATGGGCCACTGTGCTGAGCAAGACATTTCGTGGAATCGCTTCACAAGCTCGTCTTATGCGATTTTCCATAGCTTCTCTTGTTGTTGGTTCTTCTTCGAAAACAACTCCTTTTAAATAGCCCCAGAGATAAAAGTCGAGTGACGTCAAATCTGGAGAACGAGGAGGCCATGCAATCGGACCCTCTCGACCAATTCATCGGTTCGGGTACCTTTCATTTAAAAACCTCCTGACTATACGTGCAAAATGCGGTGGTGCACCATCCTGTTGGAAGAACATCCTTCGCCTGGTTTCCAAGTCTATGTTCTCCAACAAATGAGGCAATTGGTCTGTGAGCAGATCTAGGTACGTATTTGCATTCACAGTACGTTCGAAAAAGAATGGACCGACCAAGTATCCATTAATAATCCCGCACCAGACATTGAAGCTCCAGCGGTGTTGATTGTCAATCGCTCCATGCCAGTGCGGATTGGTATCGGACCAATAATGGCAATTATGCCCGAACCGATGGATTGGTCAAGAGGGTCCGATTGTATGGCCTCCTCGTTCTCTAGATTTGACGTCACTCGACTTTTATCTCTGGGGCTATTTAAAAGGAGTTGTTTTCGAGGAAGAACCAACAACAAGAGAAGCTATGGAAAATTGCATAAGACGAGCTTTTGTGAAGCGATTCCACGAAATGTCTTGCTCAGCAGTGGCCCATTTCCAAAGAAGGCTCAATTATTGCATGAATGCTAACGGTGGAACTTTCGAAAACCTTTTGAATAGCTAGATTAATAGCAGAGTATGCATTGTGAGAGGCAAGGGGACTCACTTTAAACAAGCACCCCGAAAGAGGCAGAATTCTATCACGTCCACGTCGTTGTGTCTGGGTAATGCTAAGTGTAGAAGATTACTTAGAAATCCCCATATACAGATACGATTTTCGCATGAATACACGTATAAGTTCCTTTTGACCTTGAAATGACCTCATAACATGACCTTATAAGTTATACATATTCTATTGTAAAATTTCCCGCTCTTTCCGAATCCGGAGTCGAAAATAGGCATTTCCATTTGAAAAATTTTATTTGACCTTCAAATAACCCCTAAGGTCAGGGTCAAGGTCAAATTCAAGGTCATGGTCATACGTCCCCCCCGTTATCCAACAACTTTTGTATGAAACTTTTTTTATTATTTCGCTTACCGGTCGAGTTATTCTCCATTAAAGGTTAAAATGGTCCACCATGTATATATACGATGTGACGTGCACGCGGCGCATTATTAATTAATTAAAATTAAAATAAAATAATTAAAATTAAAATGAAATATTAATATAATTAAACTGAATTAAAGTGAAATATCCAGATTGTCGTTGATATTAATATAATTAAACTGAATTAAACTGAAATATCGAGATTGTCGTTGAAGATCTAGGTGTTTACCGCGTCGAGGAAGAGGGTGCCCAGATGGTCAGGAATTAAACGTCTAGGTGTTCGCCGTCGAGGAAGTGGGCGTCTAGGTGTTCGCCGTCGAGGAAGTGGGAAGGTGTTCGCTGTCGAAGAAGTTGGTGTCTAGGTGTTCGCCGTCGAGGAAATGGGTGTCTAGATGTTCGCCATTGATGAAGTGGGTGTCTAGGTGTTCGCCGTCGAGGAAGTGGGTGTCTAGGTGTTCGCCGTCGAGGAAGTGGGTGTCTAGGTGTTCGTCGTCGAGGAAATGGGTATCTAGGTGTTTGCCGTTGAGGAAATGGGTATCTAAGTGTTCATCTTCGAGGAAGTGGGTGTCTAGGTGTCCGCCTTCGAGGAAGGGAATGTCTAGGTGTTCGCTTTCGAGGAAATAAGTGTCTAGGTGTTCGCCATCGAGGAAATGGGTGTCTAGGTGTTTGCCGTTGAGGAAATGGGTATCTAGGTGTTCATCTTCGAGGAAGTGGGTGTCTAGGTGTCCGCCTTCGAGGAAGGGAATGTCTAGGTGTTCGCTTTCGAGGAAATAAGTGTCTAGGTGTTCGCCGTCGAGAAAATGGGTGTCTAGGTGTACGCCTTCGAGGAAATGAGTGTCTAGGTGTCCGCCTTCGAGCAAGTGAGTATCTAGGTGTTTGCCATCGAGGAAATGGGTGTCTAGGTCTTCGCCGTCGAGGAAATGGGTGTCTAGGTGTTCGCCTCCGAGGAAGGGAGTGTCTAAATGTTCGCCGTCGAGGAAATAGGTGTTTAGGTGTTTGCCTTCGAGGAAGTTGGTGTCTAGGTGTCCGCCTTCGAGAAAGGAATGTCTAGGTGTTCGCTTTCGAGAAAATAAGTGTCTAGGTGTTGGCTGTCGAGCAAATGGGTGTCTAGGTATTCTCCTTTGAGGAAGTGAGTGTCCAGGTGTTTGCCGTCTAGGAAATTGATGTCTAGGTGTTCGCATTCGAGGAAGTGAGTGTTTAGGTGTTCGCCGTCACCTAGACACTCATTTCCTCGACGGCAAACATCTAGACATTTAAAACGATACATCATGCGCTTTATGCGTAATTGGGAACGCACCCTAGATGTCGATGTTATGCGTTATGTAAAAGTCTGTGTCGCGGCTTTATGTTCTTTTAATATGCTACACTTTGATTGGTACTGCCATTTTGAGGGGGTTTAAGGGGATGCTAAACCGATTACCCAACTCAATCAAGGTCGATAGTACAGACTTTTTTAATTCCAATTTCAATAATAGTGGCGACATCTTTGATTTAGTTTTTACATTATATTATATAATATATATCATTCTGTCTTACTCAAACGCATACATCTGTTCTTATCTAACATATGCCAGCACCATCTATCGCAAGACCGCGCAACTACT
>NW_017295983.1:88724-94361 GCF_001594075.2 Trachymyrmex cornetzi
CAAACATCCTCTGTGTGCGTACTATAATTTAAGTAATAATACTTTTGCAATCCGTACATCCAATACGGAGAAATCCCACCGAATAGGAATGTGGTAAAAAAGGGGGGGGACTTTAGCATCGCCTTAAGATTGACCAATAAGAACAATCACGTTAAGTGGAAGAACTATCGTCTAGGGACATTGAAAGCAATCGATCGACGTTAATCACTGATACATTTTCGATTAATTAAAATTTACAGCCTGTATATTTCCGATGTTTAGAAAATTTCAGATAAGCAGACATGTAAACAATACGTGAGAAAAATTTGACAAAGTTCCAAATTTTATTCCAAACATCTTTTCGTAAATTCCATTTGAGAAAAATCTTCTTGACGTTTTCTGGATGGATTCATTAATAAGAGGTTTACTTTAAAAATTTTTCGTGTAAAAACACTTGGCGCTGCTAGATCTCGATCTCGATATAATTAGATTAGATTAGATTAGATTAGATTTATTAACCCATATTTGAATTACAAAAAAAATTCTTTTGGGTAGAGTACACTAATTTTAAAAAGAAAAAGTTTACAAAGATACATACTTTTGAGATTACAATAGAGCTATGCAAATTCACTAGGGAACAAAATACAAAAAGTAGACCGCATACATACATGCTGCTCAATACTCCAAGGCAAAACGCGCCTACAGACAAAGCAATGTTTAACAAATAAGTATAAGCTTTTAATTGCATTCGGGTCTGCCGCAGTCACCAAATGCGTGAATATATGGTCCGGACTGATATTCCTATTCAGGTTTTCTCTTAGGGCAGATCTTGCCGGTCGCGTTAGGGGACAATCACAAAGAATATGGGTTAACGTTTCATTTTCGGACAAATTGCAGCCCGTACAGATTTCCGTGGGGTTGTACCCATAAAAAGTTTTGTCAATGTATAGTACCCGTGAATGAATTGTAGCAGTACGCAGTTGAATTTTTAGGCGCAAATACGCCAGCTGACATCTGGTTGGACACAGCGTACCCAGGCCATCATCCAGTTGCCTATAAATGGGAATCTGAATCGAATCGGACGCCAGGTAGCGCTTTAAATCCTGTCTACGCAACGACAACGCATATGCATCGCACACTAAAGTAAGGTTAGAGGACCAGTTGTCACGAGATATGTCCGCCCATATGTCTACAGAGGTCACCGAACCCAGCACAAGCCTCAGCTGACTAAACCAGTTCATGCACGGCTCGGTCGAATCATCGGTACTCAGCTCAATCAACCTAAGCAGACCCATTCGTGGCAGACTTGTCAGCGGTTGAGTCAACAATCTTATAACAAGAAGGAGTGCTCTACGAACTATCTCTGCTGCTATTGGATGTAGGCCAAGCTCCAGGCGCAATAGATAATTAGGCGTAGCCCTAGGCAACCTAAGCCACCTTTTAAAAAACTCCAATTGAACCGATTCCAATAGGCTAAGGTGAGAGAGGGCCCAGCAGGGGGCCGCGTACAGTAATGTTGAAATTACCGAGGCTGAGTATAATTTCAAGGCTGCTTCACACGAGTCGCATCTCGATGTTGCCATTATGGACAGAATAGAGGCAGTGGCTTGGCGAGTCCTAGCCATGGCAGCCTCCGCAGCCCTCAAACCCTTCACCGACGACGACACAACCGTACCAAGATAAGGGTAGGTTGATACCACTTCGATCTGCTGATTCTCGTAATAAAAGTTTCTTGAAGAGACGTCCAAGGGACCGCCCTTCCTACAGGCAACTATTTTAGTTTTTAAACTGTTTACTGTTAAGTCATTATTTGAACAGTACAAAGCCAGAACCTTTAACTTAGCTTTCAAATCAGCAGATGAGTAGGCGAAAATTGCGAGATCGTCAGCATAGAGTAACATCATTAAATCCTTAGTTAAGGTGTAATCGATGCCTCTCAGACCTTTATCCCCGAAAAATTTAATTATGTCCGAAATATATAAAATAAAGAGCAGGGGGCTCAAGACCTCTCCCTGCAGGACGCCCTCTGTCACCTCCACCTGATCGGTGTCCCACCGGGACAAGAAATAAAAGACTTTGCGGAGTTGTAAAACGCCTTGAGCAGCCCAATCAGTCTCGCGCTCACCCCCAGACTATGAAGCTTCATCCACAGCTTGTCGTGGGGAACAAAGTCGAACGCCCTGCGGAAGTCTACAAAAAGTATAAAGCATTTGGAGCCCTTTTTTCTAGTCTGGATCTGAATAGCCGCCGTGAGGGCGAATATATTGTCCTCCGCAGAACGGCCCCTTCGAAACCTAGCCTGCTCCTCCGGAAGAACATCTCGACTCCGCGCCCAACCCTCAAGTCTCACCGCAAAAATCTGCATAAACAATTTCGTCATCGCATTGGTAACCGCGATTGCCCGGTAATTTTCTACATTGGCTCTATCCCCTTTTTTGAAGAGCATAAAGAGACTGGACTGCATCCTTGAGGGGGCAGTTGCGATTCTAAAATCACATTGAAAAAATCCAGCAAAAAATTGAACCACTCTCCCGAGAATAGTTTTAGTGCCTCGGCCGGGATACTATCTGGGCCCATGGCTTTGCCCGGTTTTAGTCTCTTCATGCTCTCCCGCAGCTCTTGAGGCGCGATCTGTCCATCTAATTCCTGATCATATGTCCCGTAAAAAAGCAAAGTCGAATTACATCTCGGCGGGTAAAGAGCCAATAAATAATCACTCCACGCCTGATGAGAAACCTGAGAGACACCAGCAGGGGAGATCCTATACTTTCTAACCACTGCCCAAAACCCCCTGGCGTCCTTTACCCTCGCAAATGACTCGACAACACCGGTTACATAAGCTTTCTTTGCCAAGGTGGTTGTGTGCTTAAAGTTTTTTTTTCTCTAAATAATCGTTTAAAAAAGATTTCGCATAATTATTCTTGCGCAGTAGGTACAGGGCTCTATTTAGCTTTTTACGGGCCACACGACAGGAAGCATCATACCAGCGCGGTTTAAAAGACATGCAGCCATTATTGCGCCCGTTACCCGCGGACACTCCAATTAGGCCGTTCTGCACAAGCCAGTCCCGAAAACGTGAAGAAAAGTCAGCCAGTGAGACAGTTCGCAGATCACTCCCGCAGCACAAGTCATATGGACTCGTCGCACGCATTCGACCCTTCAGCCTTTGGGCGCCCACTGCCGACCACAATGATCTATGCCTAATACCGGTATTCTGTTATCGGCAGAGGGGGATGGGTGGGGCAGATTTAAAAAACAAAGCTAGCGAGACAGCCACGGGCAGATGGTCCGATCCTCCGCTGTCCTGGCTGGAAGAAAAGTCATTAACAAAATGCAAGTGATTAGCAGAGATCCAGACCAGATCCACCGTGCTGCGACCCCTCGCTGTTATATAAGTGTAATGCGCCGGAGAGTCGCCAAGCGAACGCCCATTCAACAGCACAAACTGATTCTCAAACATAAATTCGTACAATTGTTTACCCCTTACATTTAACCGCGGGTCGCACGCAGTCCTGGCTAAATACAGCAGCGAATTCTCAAAAATACTCTCACAGTTACATTCAAGATCAAGTTCACCGGTCCAGGCATTAAAGTCTCCTCCCAATACTACACCAATATTACCCAATATTACACTATTTGGAAATCTATCTATAATCGAATCTAAAACAGCTTGCAAATTAAGAAGGTGCTCTGTAAAATTACAAGTGGGTGGGAAATAAAATAAACCCTGTATTAAAAAAACCGGCAAGGTCTCAATCATCAAGAAAATCCAATGGGAGGAGACCTCAATCGCACTCGGCGATCCGGCTAACGGTACATAAGAAAGCAGACCGCCGCTGCATCTGCCCATTGAAGCATCACGCGAGGCTGGTGAGACGAAGGCTGCCATGTCCTGAAGAGATGAAGTCGAGGCAGGAGACGACGCAAGCCAGGTCTCGGAAAAGTTTGTAATGGTATTACTAGCGTGCGTCCGCTCCACCGACAAATTCTGAGGGCCGTGGATATTCCAGAAGATCAGGCGAAGTTCGCCGCGCGAAGGGCCCACCACAGTAGCTGTTGCTGATGGGTAACAATACTGAACTGACGCCTCGATATCATTGTCACAGCTAGATGAGTCAAAACCGAAAGACCCGGCACCCACGTAGCTGGGTGCGAGGTCAGCCTCTAGGCGTTTTTTGAGAAGTCCATAGCAGTGTTGATCACAGTCGGCTGAATAACATTTGACGATCGTTGCTCAGTTTCTTTGATAAAGGAATTGTGTGCCTCAGACCATCCAAACCACTCCTCCGAGACTCGCACTCTCTGGAATTTACGCAGTACTTTTTTGTTGTCCACCTTAGCACGTCGAATCAGCTCCCTTGCGTGAAAGTCGATCTTCCTCTCCCTCTCCGTCAAATCCGAGTCGATGTAGACGCCCCTGCCGGCCAATACCTTTTTTTTGTTTTTCATGATGGAGCTTTTGCCTTTTGATGTTAATAGCTCAACGAGAATAGTCAGTGGCTCTTTTTTTATCACATAGGCAGCGTCAACAACGTCATTGAGCTGAAACTCCGATTGTAAAAAATTCTCAACAGCCTCTAGAACGCCATCATTTATTTTAAGTCCTCTTATTTTTATATTTTTTTTTCGCAGGGCCTTGTTGCACTTCTCTAACTCCTCCGTTAGAGCTTTAATTTGCTTATCTTTTTCGTCGACTAACACTTTTAAGTTAGTCATTTCCTCCCTAACCTCCTCTCTCAAGGAGGAGATGGCCGACATGCTCTCCACGTGAGCGGAATCGATCTTGGCTGATAAAGTGGTGAAAATGGATTGTTGCAAGACTGCAAATTGAGCTTCCATTGTTGATGGCTGCAACTCCGAAGCGGGCTCTAGACGATTTACGGTAGACGATCCCGCGCAGTGCTTTTTAAAATCAATTTGATCGAAATCAGACGATTCCGGAGATAGCGGGCGCTTGGAAACCTCGAAGTAATCAGTAATCGTGTGCAAGGACGAGCCTCTATACGTTAGCCATCTTGACGCTGTCAAGGGGCAGCCTTGCGTAACGGGACGCAGTTGGGATGGAGCAGGAGACTCAGCCTTAGCGTCAGTCGAACGTGTTGGCAAGTTCTCGGAGAGAGGGGCAGGTACTCTAGACTCCTCAGTTTGCATGGGACAGGCTTGTCTCCTGAGAGGTGCTGCCACCGCCGAAGGCAACTAAAAGCAGCGCTGAGTTAAAAGCCAGAAATTACAATTACCAGACGACATCTGCAGGCGCATGCGCTGCGCCCAGTCCCGAAACGATGTCGAAGTTCCCCAAGCACTCAACAGCCAAATCACTGAAACCGCCCGCGCTTGCCTTGTCCAAATTTAACTACAATTTCTGCACCCACAAAAACATAAAAATTTTTGCCTATGCTTTAAAAACTATTCCGGAGTCACGAGCCCACAGACCGGGCACCAAAAGCACGGGAGCACCAGGCTCCGAGACAAATATCCTGCAGCACTCAGCTCAGCACAATTCTAGGTTAGAAAGCTCTTGAATAATTTTCGCGACGACTCCGGGCGCTCCACAGAGCTTCACAGGCTAAATTTAAAGTTGAGCACTCGCGCGAACTAACAGAAAAATATAAAGCAGACAAATGTCAATCTCGGACAGTAATCGCTACAAAAATTAAA
>NW_017295983.1:94832-95346 GCF_001594075.2 Trachymyrmex cornetzi
CAAGTGTTTTTACATGAAAAATTTTTCTATTTAAATTAAATTTTTTCATTTTATACGGTAAATTCTTCAATTTTTTATGATAACACTTAAATTGAACAAGGTAACGCAATTTTGTGATAATATTTTGTATAATGTTTTGAAGGAAAATTAAATAACCACTACTTTAGTTGGAAGAGGAAATGTCTTTGAATGAAATGTGATATAATAATTTCATTTAAGAAGAATTTAAACCATTTGGATTGGAATAGGAAGATTCTTCAATATGTACACGTATACTTAGGTTTCGTTGCATAAAAATTAAAGATAGTATCATTTGAATTAAGTAAATAATAAAGATAGTATCAATTGAGTTTTACTTTTCATTTCGATTTTAACTTGGCGCCACAGTTGTTGATATCAATTCTTTTATACAAATGATACATATCATAAGATTAATAATTTGACATGTATAAAGAGAGAGAGAGAAATAGGATTTAACTTTGCGCCAGTTCTTGATATCAAATCTTTTATAGGA
>NW_017295983.1:95367-96437 GCF_001594075.2 Trachymyrmex cornetzi
ATTTATATAATTTGGTATCCGCACGAATTACATGGAATTTAACTTGGCGCCAGTTTTGTTGATATCAAATCTTTTATACGAATGATACATATCATTATGAGAATATCTTTGAAGAAAAAACATCAACTCGATTAACCCTAATCGGTGATTCACTGTCAACCGTAAGTGCTCAATTCTACTAAACAGCAAACACGATTAATCATCAGTTCCACGGCTGATTAAATAATTGGCGTTGGTAAAACCGGCCCAAATGGTAGTTCTACACGAGAAACATGCACGCTTAGCGCTTTTTTTACCTTTTTTTAAAAAGGTAAGTTTCTATACATATATACAAAGGATATCATCAACTCGATTAACCCTAATTCGAATTATAAGAATATCCTTGAAGAAAAAATTAAATCTTATATACAAAGGATATCATCAACTCGATTAATCCTAATCGGTGATTATTATGTAATTTGTAATTTAAAGATACGTTTCATGATGCATTTCTTGTCGAAGTTTCCTTGTGGTAAAGTAAACCTCTTATTAATGAATCCATCCAGAAAATGTCAAGAAGATTTTTCTCAAATGGAATTTACGAAAAAATGTTTGGAATAAAATTTGGAACTTTGTCACATTTCTCACGCGTATGATTTACATGTCTGCTTATCTGAAATTTTCTAATTAGATTTTACGGTAGCTATGAATTCCTGACATGCAATTTATAATTGCTCTTTATCTCTTTGCGCAGAACGACTTACAAATTTTGTTATTTTTCTTGGCACGATTCTATATTTTCTTTTAAAATTGAATATCCATGTTGCAAGCTTTAAATGAAGAAAGATCGATTTGTGCCTTGGCTTCTAGGGCCCATCGTCGTAAGTCCTATGACGTGACATTTTGTCCGTCACTGTGCGGACTTGTCGACGGCGGACTCGTGCTTCCTACCGGTTCGAAGGGCGAGCGGGTAGGCGAGCGCGCACGCAAGGGCGCGTGCAAACGCACCTGCGAACGTGCGTTAAAATTCGCGTCATTTAATTTGCTTGGCAGATTTTGGTTCTTTTGTAGTAGCATTTCTTTTGCGTAAT
>NW_017295983.1:97673-100105 GCF_001594075.2 Trachymyrmex cornetzi
TATCGAGTAGAGCGGCGGAGCGAAGCTCCGGAAGAAACTTGTAATTGCGGACTCTATGTAATTAATTCTACTTTATCACATTTTCTCAAATATAGTTATTCTTATTATTACGCTCTCGCGTAGTTTATTCTTGTGGCCTATCTCTCTCGCCCTCCGACAAATTTCCCACACCTTTTGTGACCCACTCCCTGCCGTCGCGAATCGGTTACGGGCAAAGGTAAGGAGATTTCGGAAAGAGGGGCACGCTCTCTCGTGCCTGGTGCCCAACTTAGTAATAAGAATTACAATTCTGGCCGAAGAACCGCCTGGCTGTCGCAAAATTCTGCTACCGAGGGAGAGAAGATACTTTTGCGTACTTTGAGTACCGAGAACACGCGACGAAGTTGTGCCGTTGCTCGCGAGTACGGTTACAGTCCATATCATGAATAATTCTTTTTTCGTCATCAGCTTCTTTAATATTTTGTAAGACATATTCGGAAATATATAACATCTTTTCTCTATGGGTGCCTCCTTTTCGTATGTAATGTTCCCATCGATATAGTTGCGGCAAAGAATTCACCTTTTTAAAACAATCTTTTACCGATGATAAGGAATACCGTCCCTTTTTTGCACTTTTCCAAAATTCAACAGCGCTTCTCTTATAGCCATTATTAACAATTTCACATTCTTCTAAAATACAAATATCTTCTGCTTAATCATCGTCTTCATCTTCTTCAAGTATTTCTATTTCGTAATCGTCGACAAAATCTGCATCGAGTAAGTTTGATTCCCAATAATTTTCAAATTCTAACGTAGTATTAGTATTAATATCACATGACATTTCATTTATTGAAGAGTGTATAATATCCTTTATCACATCGCGTAATTCAATTTCTTTATCGTTTACAGGTGTTTTCGGAATTTTTGAAATTTGAAAAAGGATAATAACATATTAAGAATATTTGCAGAATTTACTTGTACCATTTTAAAGATTTGCACTGTTTGACTTTGACTTTGCACTTGAATTGTTCGTTATTCTTGCTAATTATGCCTTATACTGAAATTATTGCAAGAACTTTGTGATTTATATAGTAATTTCAAGTGACTAATATAATCAAGTGACTAATGATCAAGGAATAATAATAGATAAGATGTTTTTCAAACACGTACATCATATGTGATATAAAAATAACGCTACTGTCGGTTGAATATTTTTGTATGCAGCATTTTTTTGAAGAATATCATAATTGCGAACATTTTGTCATATAATAATCATGTTAGTATTAATAACGAGATTAACAAGTAGAGGAAGGCCACCGATACCGACATACCACTTTGTTTTTAAACAATATTTCTTAAAAAATAGGTAAAAATACAACTTCAAAAACATAAATACAAAGTAAAAAGTGTCTCCTGTCAGATAGTATAAGCAATTTTCATAATACTGTTTACAATTTTGCAATAATTAAGTTTTTCGTAAATTATGCAAAAATGAACGTCTGACAAAATAGGCTCCAAAACTGACATAGTAGGCAATAATACCAACTTTCCTATTTTATAAATAAAGATATATCCTATTCTCTGTAAAGAAAACTAATTTATGAAACTATAAACGTTTAAAATGACATAATATTATCAATAATACAGTCACTTTTATTTTAATTACGCAATTTGCAAAAGAACGCCGTAAGAATGTTCTTCTCGGATTCATAGAATTGGTTTTTAGCTGATTTGGTATAGAAATAAGCCACAAATATATGAATTATGAGTTTGTACTTCTTTAAATAGCTAAACAGATCATGATTTTATTAGTATTAATAAAGTGCAATAGTTAATTTCTGAGAAATAAGGAGGTGTCACCTTAGGAGACCTATGTCAATATCGGCGACTTTCCTCTAGTTTTAAAATTTATAATAAATACATTCATTTTTTGCTCTTTATAACAAAAAATGTGCTTATACATTATAGGAAATATATGGTACCTTAACTCATCTCACTGTTAGATGTCAAAGGAGCAGTGGCAACCCCGAGTTTCTTGAGTTAAATAACATTTTATTATCTTTTTACTTCCATGTGTATCAAAATGTTAATCAGTCTATTTCTGTACTTATTTCAACATAAGTAACGTTCACATTAACGTATGTAAGTAAATAAATTATAGAGTCAAATTAAAATATCTTCTTGAGTTAAATGATTTAACTGCATCATTAAATTAATGATGTATTGAGAAAAATGAGGAGAAGAATGTTGTAATTTTACAATATTTTGATAAGCATTTTTTAAATATTACTCGCGCGATATATATTTTTATGTAATAATAATATACCTTTTTATAATAATAATAAATTTAAAAAAATATATGGGGCATTCTTTCTCAAATCAGCCACCCGCCTGCGCATTTTATTTTTAAAGATAAAATTTTTTTCGAAGCGTCAAAATTTCCGCCTAAACCT
>NW_017295983.1:100253-102150 GCF_001594075.2 Trachymyrmex cornetzi
GAAATAAAAAACACCATACGGCATCAAAAAATTGAGGTTTAGGCGGAAATTTTGACGCTTCGAAAAAAATTTTATCTTTAAAAATAAAATGCGCAGGAGGGTGGCTGATTTGAAAAAGAATGCCCCATATATAAATTTTTAAATGTTCCAAAGTAGTCAACGGAGGAATGACGACATTTGGAATAATTTGTGCATAAAAAAATTAGAGTGGAATAGGCCTACTGGGGAAACCACTATAAAAAAAGCGCACCATACTATCTACCTTATGACAGGTGGTGTGGAAATGATAGCATTTTATCATTTTCTTTGGATAGATATTTATTTACAAGTAGCTTCATAATAAAATTATCTCTATCTATCATAAATACTTTTAAAAATAATAATTTTTTTAAAAAGTTCTGAAAATTGTTGCCAATATAGAGTTTCGAAGAGTGAAATCAAGCCTCGTGTGTGAAGCGATTTTCTTTCAGCTTTCTCCGCTATATCTCGAAAACTATTCGAGATATAAAAAAATGTTTTACACAAAAGTTTTACAATAAAATTACCTCTATTTACTCACGTCAATGATATTTTTTTAAAATAATTATTTAACAAAATTTTTTTCGAAAATTTTGACAAAAAATTGGTAAATAATTGTTCTAAAAACGTGAATGAATACAGCTGATTTTGTTGTGAAACTTTTGTAAAACATTTTTTTATATCTTAAATATATTTCGAGATATAACGGAAAAATCTGAAAACCGCTGTATACGTAAGGGTGATTTCACTCCTTCAAACCGTTTTTTAGCCACAATTGATATTTTTTAAATTCATTTCTTTATGTAAGCTACAAGTTCACAAAGTTCACAAAGTTTCATTAAAATCAGAATTTATCACCTTGAGAGATTCCCTTGTAAATGGAACAGCGTGACGCGACTTTATCTAATGTTTAAACCTGTACGAAGAGAGATTACCAGGTATGTAAATATGAAACCGGAATTTTTTAATAGAAAATATACGTTTATTGCATGAAAATGATAAATAATATTTTATTCCAAGTATTGCTCATCGCTAGCTATACATTTTTTCCACCTGTGACAATTTGTGGATGCCACGCCAAAAAAATTGTTGCTCTTTTGAGTCAAACCAGTCATCTAGTCATTTTCGTACATCTTCGTAAGAAGTGAAGCGCTGCTGAGCAAGTACGTGTCCCATCGATACAAATAAATAGTAATCGGACGGAGCCAAGGTGAGTAAGCCGCATGCGAAAGTAGTTCCCAACCAAACGCCTAAATCGTTTCCTTGACCAGTTTTGCTATGTGTGATGGTGCATTATCATGAAGCAAAATCACTTTCTGTTGCCTTTTTTGATATTCCGTTCGTTTTTCACGCAAAGCTTGATTCAAATTGATCATTTGTTGTCGGTAGCGTTCATTATTAACAGTTTCGCCAGGTTTTAGCAGCTCATAATAGATTACACCTTTCTGATCCCACCAAACACAGAGCATTGTCTTCGGTCCATAGCGATTTGGCCTTACAGTCGATGTCGATGGTTCGCCTGGAGTTACCCATGATCTTTTACGCTTAGGATTCTCAAAATATATTCACCTTTCATCGCCAGTCACAATTTGATGGAGAAATGACTTTCTTTTGTACCTGGCGAAACAGCATTTCGCAAGTGATTTTTCGGTTTTCCTGCTGTCTTTCATTCAGTTCATGTGGAACCCATTTTCCCATCTTCTGGATCTTTCCCATGGATTTCAAACGTATGGAGACGGCTTCTCGTGTCACATTCAATTGATCCGCGATTTGTTGTTGAGTTTGAGCGTCATCCTCATCCAACAATGCTTGCAATTCGCTGTCTTCAAACTTTTTCGGTGGTTTTCCACGTTCTTCGTTTCTCATGTCAAAATCGCCA
>NW_017295983.1:102301-112008 GCF_001594075.2 Trachymyrmex cornetzi
GCACAAAATTCTACATGTTCAATGCTATTACAAACTATACTGTTGTATGAAACTTGTATTGTTGTGAGTTGAAAATCTTTGTCAGATGTCAGAACAAGGAAATAGCGTCAATGACGCGGTCTGACGGCAACTACATTGACAGCTATGGTCATCTATTGGTAAATTCCGGTTTCATATTTACATACCTGGTAAAAGAAAGCATTGTAGTTTAGAGTATCCTTAGCAAACAGACAATGTATGTTGAATTCAATGTCTTTTTATATTCTCTGTACAGCATTTACAAAAATGTCAACTCTTCATTTTCTGTTATTTAACGATGTTATAAAACGTACCTGTAAGATGAATAACACATTAAAATGTCATTGTTATGACATACCTTATCAATCTTTCAGATTTAATTATTGACTAAGGAAACTAGTAATATTCATGAAAATATCGAATCATCGAATCTTATATTATAATTAAATATGAAACAATTAAATACTAAATAAGAATCAATGCGAGTGTCGGTGTGAAAAAAGGAGATTAAATTAACATGTAAACATATAATTCGCAAATTAGATTCTCAAAATTTATATCAATCCGAAATATATTAAATCTTTACGCATTTAATGTAAATTTTGAAAATATAATTTGCGAATATCACATCTTTACATATTTAATCTAATCTGAACCTAGAATTATTTTCTTTTTACGCAACTAACACCCCCAAATTAACACTTATAGAATAAAAAGAGCGATCTGTTTTATATGTCACATTTAAACTTGATAATTGATTATCAGTCTTTTTAAATGAATAGATCTTGATTCAGAAATACGCATGCTTTGACTTACGAATGTTGCTAGACTGATTGCTCTCGCTTTATATTTCGTAATTAATCAGTGTCGCGAATCAATGTTATATGCATTCTTTTTTCCTTTTTTGAATCGATTTATACCTTTAATCATAAGACGACCGATTTTTATTAATTGATTGACGTCTTTGATTAACAGATTAGCTGAAAGAAACAGGCTTAGTCAAGTTAAAATTGAAATGTTGAGAAGTCAAACTGTTAAAAAGAAAAAGTAAAAGAGGAAGAGATATTTTTTTTATATTGAATGTACATTGTGAGAATTTGCTTTGCAAGAATTTGTTTTGTTTGTTAAGAATGATTTTGCTCGATTAGTTTGTCATTTTCTATTAGCAATCAATAATTAATTAACAAACTGATATTGCTTGTATATGCATTGATAATAATTGATAAGGTAATGTATCAAACATATCTCATCAGGATGCATATCCAGTCAAAGAACAAGTTAATTCCGTGTAAGATATTTTGTACTTTTATAGATAAATATTAATCACAAGGTCAAATAACTACTAAAAAAATTATATTACTGCTTGTTGCAAAACGATATATAAACATTGTTATTAATAAAATTATCCGTCGCACAAAGAAAAAAAATTAATATAATATTAACTTTAAAATTTAATGCAACATTACATTCATACTTATCATCCGTATCTTGGAGTTTACGTCAAAATTGGTGTCAAATCGCTTGACGTGTGATTCGATCGACCTTTCGTGTCCACGAATGCATAAAGTATTGTATAACGCAAAGTTGCACCGTGACATTTCATTAGCAAATACGTTACTCGCGGCGACGTATCGGATTTGTTTTATCCGTACGGTCAATATAATTACCGAGCACCGACGTTTACTACCGACTGATACCTGCTGTTTTGTTCTAGACTATATTTCAACATTGAACGACGCTAATAACCCTCTCAATACAGGTCTAGGACACGCTTCTCGCGCGAAACGTAAATCTTCTCACGCGCCTCTTTTTCTTTCTTCGTGTTTTGTTTGCTAAGACCGTGCTTAGAAGAGCAGTGATTAGACTATTCTGACTGGTTACAAATTATTAAACCGGTAACATTGGGCTGGTGTTTTCAAGTTTAATGGGGTGACATGAGATGATTTAAAACTGTACAAGGTTAGTTAATCTATCAATTCTTCTTCTTTTTGAATTTTATCAAATATTCAAAATTTTTTATTTAAAAAAGATAAAAACTTTATAAGTTTTTAGAATTTAATTATTATTATTATATTAATACAATTTGAAATAAATATAATTAGCAATATTATAAAATAAATATCTAAATATATATTACATAAAATATTTAATACTAAGCATATTTATGTAAATATATTATATTTTTTATATTTGTGTTTATATATTTATTATTTTCTAATTATTGTCATAAATTCTCAGCCTGATCAGTAAAATTCATAATATTCAATGTGTAAGAAAGCAATTAAATAAAGACTACCTATCTCTTCCTTATAAAAGAGATTATTCGTGAAAACTGGAGCTTCTAGTTATGAACCAGGGTTAGTCAATATCTACGCGAACTGGTTTACTTGGTCCGGCATATTACATACGATGTTTATTATGTTGTACCTTATCGATGAAATTATCGACTGCGAGCATACGATCGCCCCTGGTCCTTCAAGGATGCACACGCGTGTAGTGAAAAAAATGTTAGTGATTTACTTATTCCTCGCAAAATTATATAGTTTCTCGACATTGCGTTGCTCGCTTTTAATCCTGTTGGTGCCGAGATTCCTGGCCGACGACTTGCACCTGTTCCGGACCACTTACGATGTAACGTCGTCAAGAAAATTCTCCATCGAGACATTAACTGGCGTAAAGCATTAACGTTCAATGTTAACGTTAACGATCAATATTGTCACGCATTTGTTTATTTTATGGAGAATTATGTGACAATTTATACGTTGGAAATGTATTTCAGAATATGTACAAATAGATAAATTTATAAATAAATGAATATTAAAATAAATAAAATTTTATACTTTTTATATACTCGAAATATACACAAAAAAGAAAAGTTTTTATTTATATTACTTTGTAAACACTTGAAAATAAAACACGTTAAATTCAGTGTCCATTAATTATTTAACAATGACAGCCATTATAAACAATAAATCACTTATAATTAAATACGCTGAAATACGATGGATGGAATAGCGAGTAATTGCTTTCGTCAAACAACCAGGTTATTTATCGACTAGCAAGTATCTCTGTCTTGATGTTTGTCTGATAGACAAATTATTCAAGCGATCTGTAACAATAATTGATTGCGGTTTTAATGTGATTGCAGTTGCGAAAGCGTGATGTCTTATTCGACACGTGCGAAATTAATTAGCAATTTGCTTTGGCGATCTTTGTAAGAATTGAATAATGCAATGTTATTTAAAAAAATATATATTGTAAAATTAAGAACAATTTTATGTACATTAATAATAGATATTAACAATAAATATTAACTTCATAATGATACTAATTTATTAACTATTAATGCTGAGCTTCAATTAGATTTAAAAAATTAGTCTGCCCAAGCACTTGGTGTCTCTATCAAACTAGTACTTTATTTTTTAAATCCTGATGCAACTAATAAAGTTCTGATTTTTCTCTAAGATTTGATTCTAACTGGTATGCTTTAAAAAGAGTTTTTCAATTAAATGTGAAATAAAACGCGATTTGTACACATATTGACATTTTCATACGTATATTCTCAATTTTGTATACAAAAATAGAAAAATTAATAATCTTTTTATTTCAATTTTAATCAATTTGAATTATAACATTTTGTTATAAAATTTGTGTAGTATATAGGTCATAGAGAATTGCAGAAAATGTAAAATCTTTAAAAATATTTTTAAAAATTTATCTTTTTCTAACCCAAAAAGCAAGAAATTATCAAAATCTGTTTATTTCTTTTATTGCTTTGAATGTTAAAAAAAGTATTAAAACTTTGTTTTAAATATATTTAAAATTTTTAAAGACCATCGAGAAGAATTAGAATTTTACTAAAATTCAGAAAATGGGACACTACACCTTACAAACATACAATATATCTGTTTATTTTGATATCAAAATGTGCCACTGCTGCAGGCAATAACTATTACTCATTGACAAGACTGGGCATGTATTTGAAATACTTTTATTTGAAAAACAGTATTGGTAAGAAAATTATATTTTGTATTTTGTTTGTTCAGAGTACATGAAAATAATTTGTATTTTGTATTTTATATTTCAATATTAATAACAAAAATTATGAAAGTATTTTGTATTTTAAATACTAACATTGATAATCAACCTTATTATTTGAGTTACAAGATACAAAAAGCTTTCAATCTTTCGATTTTAAATACAAAATATGTAATACTTTTATGTGATCCGCTAAAATAAAAAATACAAAATACGCTTGTATTGCAAATAGTGTTTTAAATAAAAGTATTTCAAATACACGTCCAGCCCTGCTCATTGACGTAAAACAACCGTCAATAATTTAATTATCGACAATGCTCTCCAAGGCCACGCCTTGCAATTTCGTTCGATAAAGTGAAATTTAATTGATTATAAATGTAAAGACGTTGCAACCGCAGCACGGATACATCGATTATACAACGTGTTTTAAAATTATCGCTTGTTTCTTCACATTTTATATTTAATTTAAGTCCTTTTTATTTTATAATATATTTTTTGTTCCTTTTATATAATTTTAATATAAGACAAGAATTATTACAGTAGTTTAATTGCGTTTATAAGTCCGGAAAACTAATTCGGCGCGCAGTTTGAATGACTACAAATATGGTATATATGCATGTACATATAGGGTACTATATGCATGTACTAGGGTATTATGGCCATACGGAAAAGATGGCCATAGGCCATAATTTCTCCAATAATTGATAAATAGTGCATTTTTATAGTCATTCTTAAAGATAATCAATATTTACAGTAGTTCATATGAGTACACTGTTCAAAATAACAATATTATAAATATTATCTAATATTTTTTCTTTCGACTATCTGCAAAATTTTGCACGTGTCTGCTAAAAACTGTTATAATGTCGAATAATTTACAGTTAAGCTGCCATAATCAACATTACATACACAATAAAGGTATGTAAATTGCAATGTGACCTATAATTAATACTTTTATTTTCACTATTTATTTATAAATACTATGGCTATCTTTCCGTTATAGTTAGGGTAAGATGACTCACTTTTTGCGTGGTAAGTTGGTCAATGCAATCTGACGCAATCGACATCTATTGAATAAAGGCTGTGTTTAGTATGGATGTTATCAGCGCTTTCATCTAATGTACGATAAAGACAGAACAATGAATAAGGCGCGAACCCCCAAAACTTAACTTCAGCATCGTTCTGTAAGACAAAAGTCGACTGCAGCTTATCACAGCTCGTGATATTAACTTTAAATAATTATTGTGAATAATGTGCAATAAAAGTAAACATTAGGATTTTCCTCTTTGATTTTATTATAATTGCAATAAACATTGCGACATTCGTGAGTGTTGTGAGGTTAGAATCTTGTCGTTCAATTGCCCGATATCGCATGGCATGAAGCGTATGAAGTATTTTATTCTTTATATTTCGATGAATAACAAGAATAAATAACGCATCATGTGCTTTGTAATTCGGAACGTACGTATAAATAATGACGATATTTGTGTTATTATATTAGGTATGGGAATAAGTTTCCGCCCATCAGAGAGATGTCGTTAGTAGCACTGCTTGTGTGTTTGATAAAACGGCAATACATGTATTTAAAAGGTGTGTGTTCAAGCTTTTGAGCCCAGTACTTGATATTCGTTCGAAGCGATTTGTTTGAACTAAGCTTTGAAACAAAAACAATAGGAA
This sequence comes from Trachymyrmex cornetzi, assembly GCF_001594075.2. Taxonomy (NCBI): domain Eukaryota; kingdom Metazoa; phylum Arthropoda; class Insecta; order Hymenoptera; family Formicidae; genus Trachymyrmex; species Trachymyrmex cornetzi. Next base: position 108,035 of record NW_017295983.1, read on the forward strand.
TGGGACAATAGGCACGATAAGCTTCATAAAAATGAATTTTTAGTGCAAAAATGAAAATAAGAGAAACAATCTCCAATGACCTTGATCTTAACGAATGTTATCTAGGATATGATCCTGAACAACATTCAAGAGGTTTCAGCCATCGGTCGGATACCTTGCGTAATGCTAATGTCGGCGGCGGTACTGTAACATTCGAGCCTTATAACTCGAGAAGTACTTAACGAAAAAGTATTTTATTATAGTGTTTTGGAAAGCTCTCGAGATAAGCTACAAGAATATTCAACGAAAAATGGGGCTTTCCATTAAAAAAAAATGACCTTGACCTTCAAATGACCTTGAAAATGAAGGTCAAGGTCATTGTCAAGATCATAGTTTAATCAGCCCCTTCATATCCAACAATTTTTGTTTTAAACATTTTTTTATTTAATCGCGATTTTTCGAGTTATTTGGTTGTCTAAGTTAAAATGGGTCACCCTGTATATGTTGAATGTGAAGAAGATTATGAGCTCACAATGGAAAAAGTAGACTGGATTCAATGCATCCGTTGCAAACGGTGGCTACATGAAACGTGTACATCATTTGTTGATGTTTGCCAAATGTGTGGCAAAATCATTTCAAAAACTAAGCAATAGACATGCAAACATTGTTTTTTTTTTAAATTATAGAACTCTTCGTTTGGTTTTCTAACAAAATAAATCTTTGTTTGATTTTTTTTAACACAAAACATGTATGGTCAACTATCCCATAATATCATGGCCATCTTTTCCCTAAAAATCAGATAAGATGGCCAATGCATACTTTGTAATATTTTGATAAAATAAAAGTTCTGTTAAGTATTTTCTCTTTAATTTCGATAGTATTTGTTACTTTAAGCTTCAGTGAAAGTAATATCCCAAATATTGTTAAAAAGTAACAAAATCGATTGTGTTTCTCACATTTACGGTCTAAAATAAGATTCTTATTGTTTAATCTAAGATTTGTTTTAAAAAATAAAAGTAAATCGAATTTTTTCAGTTAATTAAACGAAAAATTAAAAGACAACACGATTATTTTCAACGTGCATCAGAAGCATTTGGAACAATTCTATTGGAATCCTACTTTGTATCATAAATAACTACATAATTCTGTGTATACTAATCGAATTTAAATTGCTTCAACGAGATCGTATAGCATCGCATTCTATTTCAACCTATATTTAATGATAGAAAAAAGTTTAAATAATACTTTTGCCTTTAGCAATTTGATTGCACATAAACCATGATATGCACGTATATTTCCATACCGTTAACTTTATGCATGTAGGCGATGCTGAAAACGTAACACCGTTCCTATTGAAAGACAGCATGTCGAGTATTTAGAACCCATTTGTGTCATCGGCATCGTAAATCGGAGTCTCGTGAAATAAGTAGTCCATACGCACACCTACAATGCATATTACGCAATGTTAATAGATCGAGTCTACTCATGCGATCGCTGAATGACTTCGATCACTTGAGTTCCACATGGCTTTCGTAGTTTTATTACACAGAGAAAGTCGTCTCCGTCATTTTTGTAACGTCCTCAACAACGACGGAATTTCGATAAACCAACGAAATAACTCATTTTACGAAAATAATGGGATAGTGCATTTTATTGTGACAATAATGGCAACTTTTTGTATTTTATTTTGATTTTAAGTGTTTTATGTAATTTTTAGAATTAATATAATAAAATTGGAATTTATTCTTGTTGCAAGAAATTAAATATTTGATACAAATCTATATTTTTAAATCACTCGTTAGATATTTCGCTGATACGCCTTAGTACTTGTTTTTGCGGCGTATAGTACGCTGTATTTACAAAAGGTTGCCGCGCTGTTATTCACACATTACACTCGAGCGAACAAGTAGTGAATCAAGACACTTCATGTATTATCCTTTGAAAGATGATTGTATCTCTTGATAATTACAATAAACAATTATTCATCGTACGTTAACTATCTCGAACATAAACAGCAGTGTTGTAAGTATTGTGCGAAAGACTTTCATCGATGTCTGTGCGCGAGTGTATAATTACCCGCGAGTGTTTTTTTGCGAGTGAACTTGAAGAGGAGAAAAGAAAAAAGTTAAACGACCTGAGAAGAAAGAGGTCTGATTATCTGAGAAGAGGAGGAAACTAAGGAGAGATATCTTTGGTGGAATAATTTTACGGTATTATTTCTTGCGTAATATTAATTAATCTTTTCTGTTGGGGTTCATTTTATTTCGACCATTTAAAGATAATAATAAAAGAAAGGAAATCTAAAATTTTATAAAAATAAACTACAAAAATATTTTTATGAAGATGAGAAATTGTTTCTTGCGAATAATTGTTTTCCGAGAATTGTTATAATTTCCGGGAATAATAATTTTAATAAATATTTATTGGCCAATAATTCCTCTATTTTTTAGCAAAAATCAAAGACATAAAATATTTATATTTTAAAATATCTTTAATCAGTAATGTATACACCGTTTTTCGCAATTTTAAGTCATTTTTCAAGTTTATTTTTCTGATGAAGTTTATTTCTCAATCAACCGTCGGACATAGCAAATCGACACAGATAAAATCACCACGCAAAAATGTTGGAACCATTCGTGAACAGTCTAATCACTCGTAGCATTATCTCCGTGCACAGTAGAAAACTTTTTATGGATCCGAACAGCATTTTTTTGTTTAAATAAAACAATGTAATGTACAGAAAATATTCTCATTCTTTATTTTCTATATTTAAAACAATGTCAAAATTTTAACCAATCTTAGCAAATTGTTTCTTAAATGCGCGTTAAAATTTCAACTTTCATAAAATGGTTGTCATAAATATGAATAAACATTTACTAATGACGTTACTCGTTAACAGCGCTATCTTCCGAAAACAGAGCAAATTTAGTCTAACAATTAAAAGAAGAATGATAAAAAGTGATTTATTCAAAGTATGCTCCATTGCTATTATAGTTACACATTTTTCCCATCTTTCGGATAATTTGTGGATACCACGCCAGTAAAAAACTTAATGCTTCTAATAAGAATGATCTTTTGAAACATGGATTATTTCAAGCAATGTTTTAATTTTAATTGCATATTGTGTTTATTAAAGAATCAGCTTAGTCAACATAATAGATAACTCCGCTGTTGCATATCAGTTAGTAAGTGACAAGTAAATTTCTTTTTTTATTAAATTTATAGTCACAAATCTTTGGCAATTTTATTAGATATACGTTAAATCTATCTGGATGCTTACATAAGATATAAGATCGTTGCCTTAAAATAAGCTATTGTGGCAAATATCATCTTGGAATCACTTGTCATTATTTGTAAATTTATTGTGAATCGAAAATATATTTGCACGTAAGTATGGTATATATAGATACAGATCGAGCTTATCATCGGTTCATGAAATAAAGCTCATCAATTCATATCAAGCTATATCAATACATATTCTTTGTACATCCTTTCAGTGTATTATCTTTTGCTTCAGAATATATAAATAATGTAAGATAAATAATATCAATAGCATTAATTACACAAAAGTATTAGAAATTTTACATTATTTATAAATAATGCGAGATACAAACAGAAAAAATAAAAGTTAAATAATATTAAAAATAAGAAATTAATATTTTTTTGAATAAAAAATTTTTAATTTTGGGCATTGTATTATACTTGAAAATATTGTTATTTAATATTTTCTGTAATTATTTAATTTTTTTGTAATTTATTTGCACTTATTTCTTATAAATAATAAAGACCAAAAAAAATGGTGTATCTAATTATATTCTTTTATGTGAAATAAAATAAAGTTACAGATACGTGTTTATGTACATACATATATATATATGCATATATATATCTATACCGTATATATACAGGGTGTTTGAAAATTACCGGGTAATCGATCACGAGCAGGTAGAACGGACCGAATTAAATCGAAAATTCTTATACCATTTTGTAGGTTG
>NW_017295983.1:112354-115722 GCF_001594075.2 Trachymyrmex cornetzi
AGTATCGTAGTCGCTTGTTATAAGCGGCCGAAAACCGAAAATGTACTTTCTCGGCCGCTCGGCGTATTCCTGTACAGGGTATCCCGATCTGCAAGAGACAAAAATTATTTATTTTCTTCTCATAAAGTTCTGAGAATTTTTTTCAGAATTTTTTGTCAACTTTTTAGTACTGCATTTTCTTATTTTTATCAACATGAGAAAATACGATATTAAAAAATTTTTTTAAAATTCTGAAAAAATTCTCAGAACTTTATGAGAAGAAAATAAATAATTTTTGTCTCTTGCAGTTTTTCTGTAAAGTTGATAGTATTTGAGTAAAAAATTATTCAAAACTAATATTTTGCAATTTTTAGTAATTAATGTCTTGTTAACTATTGCGAAAATTGCAAAATGGTAGAGGACCTTTGGCCTCAGTTTAATCCGCTATATCAACACAAAAGTAATTGGCAAAATAGGTCGGGATACCTTGTACAGGAATACACCGAGCGGCCGAGAAAGTACATTTTCGGTTTTCGGTCGCTTATAACAAGCGACTACGATACTAGAGGAAGCGAGACAACGAGAGAGAGAAAGCGGCCGTCCTTTTCACTCTAATACTCTCTTGTAGAGCGAGAAGGACGGGCACTGTCTCTCGCTGTCTCGCTCGCTCACGCGCAGCAGCGAAGACGGCCGACTCGATGGCGGTAGGTGTCTGCTTGGTGGGGGTACGAGTGGTGGGGTTGGTTTCCGTGTTACCGGGGAGCCAAATGTGCATCACTGCTTCAAACGACTCGAATGGCACGCCTAGCAGGCCATCCCCACTCCCAGTGGCCCGCGCGCCGTGCGATCGGTGGGCACAGTAGGTTGTATACGAGGTGTGGCTATTAAATAACGAAACTGACGCTGCTAAAGAAGAAGTACGCATGCGCCAAACGCCAGCGACCAACAGCTGTTTAGCGTAAAGCATCTCTTTCGAATGCAGTACCTCTCGCTTCTGTAAACAAATCCGTATAGCCGTAGCCTTCGTTCGCATTAGAGTTGTTTTTTTGTTTCGCCGGAAAAATGGTAAGTGTAACAATAGAGCAACGAATTGTTGTGAAACTTGGAAAAACCGCTACTGAAACTTATAATTTATTGAAAGAAGTGTATGGCCATGAATTTTTATCGCGTGCACGTGTTTTTGAGTGGTTTAATCGTTTTCAAGATGGCCGAGAAGACGTTGAAGATAATTCACGCCCGGGTCGCCCTTCCACATCAAAAACGAATGACAATATCGAAACAATCGGTAATCTGGTTCGATCTGATCGTCAGTTAAGTATTCGTGCGATTGCTGAAACTGTAGGAATTGACAAAGAATGTGCACGGCAAATTTTACATAACAATTTTAACATGAAAAAAGTGTGTGCCAAAATGGTGCCTAAAATTCTCACGTTTGAACAACAAGAAGCTCACAAAAATCTTTGTATTGACACTTTGAATGCCATTGAGAATGACCCAAACTTATTGGAAAGGATAACAACATGTGACGAATCGTGATTTTTTACTTATGATCCCGAAACGAAGCGCCAATCCATGCACTGGAAGAGCCCAACTTCACCGAGAGCCAAAAAAGCTCGAATGAGTAAATCAAAATTCAAAGCAATGATTGTTTTCGATATTTTTTCGATATTCATGGGATTGTGTACCTTCACTGGGTTCCTGAAGGTCCAACTATTAATCATCATTACTACCTTCATGTTCTTGCTGAACTCCGTGAAAGAATAAGGGAAAAACGACCCGAATATTGTGGAAAGACAAGTCATGGGTTCTCCACCAAGACAATGCGCCGGCTCATTCCGCATTGTCTGTCAAGAGGTTTCTAGTCAAGTACAGCATCCCAGTGTTAGACCATCCGCCTTATTCGCCGGATCTTGCACCGTGACACTTCTATCTGTTTCCTAAGGTGAAATCTGCATTAAAAGGAACAAGATTTAAATCCGTTGAAGCTGTGAAAGAGAAAGCGACACGCGTCCTGAAGGAGCTGACAGAAGACTTCCAGCACTATTTCAAACAATGGAAAATTCGCATGGAACGTGTAGGGATAGAGGGGAGGGGAGGTGTATATTGAAGGTGATAATAAGTAAATATGTATGAAATCAAAATAAAATGTTTTACAGCGTCAGTCTCGTTATTTAATAGCCACATCTCGTATTCGGCAGCAGTAGGCGCGCTTATTCGGCTATCTTTAAACGTTAATATCTCGTTAACTATTGCGCAACCTACAAAATGATATAAGAATTTTCGATTCAATTCGATCCGTTCTACCTGTTCGTGATCGATTATCCGGTAATTTTCAAACACCCTATATATATTGCGATCGTACTCACAAAAGTGGCGCAAAATCTTCGTCGCGCATTCGTGATCTCACTTCCTTACTATCTCTCGAATCTTCTCGACTTTTCGATCAGAGTTGGTAATATTAATTACTTTTACAATCTCCGATTACTCGTACTCTCAACATCGGATTTTTGGGCGCCAGGCACGAGAGAGCGTGCCACTCTTTCGCAAAGTTAACTCGCAAAATTTTCTTGAAGCTCAAAATTCTCGACTCGATCACGAATACGGACGACCCGAATAGCCGACTGCTCAGCCATGAAATTGGTAGAGGGGGTGGTTCGTGGCCGGGAACGGAGGAAGCTTTGAAAAACGAGCAGAGCGATATTCAATAAAATAGACAAATTTTTGTAATGGAAAAAGATAACAAATATATGCGGTAGCTTTTCGACACGAAGTCGTACACGCTCGGTGATAGTTAATTGCTCATGCATCCAGTAAGGCGAAAAGGGAGCAGAATCGCCCTTGTAAGCGGCGTACTCGACTCGCGGTACTAGCAGTTAGAACTTCTTATCTCCACGGGGCGAGCTCTAAGCTTTTCACTACTCGATAACTCGTAGGTGTTATAACGACGGAAAATCTCCAGATCGCAGCAATCGCGAGGCATTTGGCCTTGTCTAGCGCGTGCACACTTCGACCTTGAGCTCGGCCTGTGAAAAATTCTCTGCCCCGTCGTAGACGAACGGGGTCACAGCGCGTACACGAATTTGATTTGCAATCTTACACTCTCGGGACGATACAATGCTATACACAGTACGACGAACGATATCACACAGAAATTACACAAAGGCTGTCCGAAATCTCGCGTGATTTTGGCGCTCAGCCACGACATGAGAGTTTACTTAACTCTACGGACGAAATGACCTGGCTGTGGCCGCGGCAGGCGTGTATAAACACAGAACATATCAGGGTTGATAAAAATCATGTTTTTTTTTAAAAGAACAAAACACTGTGTTTTTTTTGTTCAAAATATGTTTTTAATGTTTTAAATATGTTTTAAACAATATTTAAAAAAA
>NW_017295983.1:116744-120511 GCF_001594075.2 Trachymyrmex cornetzi
AAAAAAAGTATATTATTATATATAAATGTATAAAGATATTATTAGCCTAAAATCCGTATTTCCTTATTTTCCTTTTAAAAAACATGATTTAAACACTTGTTTTAAACATGTTTAAAATCTGTTTAAAATATATGCTTGTTTAAAACAGTACAGTGTTTAAAACATGTTTTAAACATTTGTTTTAAATACAAATGTTTTAAACATAACAACCCTGGAACATATACAAAGTGTATAAAACGCGACTGAGATACTCGCGGTCCACGATATCGGACGGGATAGCACGATCACGCGTAACACGCCTGCAATGGCGGGCAGTTCCCGACAACGAGCTCAATGAAACAAATATCAATTAATTGTCGCGGATTCGTGCGATCTCGCCGACAAGAAATCGGCGGCTTCACAATACCGTGCTGCGCATGGTGGAAATATATAAGGTGAAACAATACGCATAATGGCGGTAGCAATACTGGAAATAGCCAATCAATTATGTCCGAATATGCACTTTCCTACTGCGCATCTATCAGATTGCTTCACCTTATATATTTCCACCATGATGCTGCGCACGTCTTACCCATGACATGATGTAAAAAGACAGGTAAATCATTCCCGTGGATGCGCAGTCGTCTAAAGTAAAGAGCCAATCAGAAATCGCCCAAGATGACTGAATTCAATATGGCTACGAAGTGATACACTGCACTGGGGCCCTGTTCTTGAGCATATATGAATAATTTTCGCATATGAACATGACAGTTTCTCGATTGTGATTGGTCAATTGTATACGGAATTGCTATTTTCGTATACAATGGCCCGTATTCAGAACGCGCTTTTATCTATAAAAGCGCACTTTTATCTCTAAAATTCTATAATATGCGTGACGTAAAGTATAGTATGTTAGCGTGCTAACATCGTTGTAAGCGCGTTCTAAATACGGGCCAATATTTGTTCAGGAATAAGGTTCCTGCTGTACATTTGCTCCACTTCGTTCTGCACTTTTGGGCATTTCTTATTGGCTCACTACAATCGTTACGTCACGACACGTGACATCATATGCGCAATGGTTCACCTGTCTTTTTACATCATGGTCTCACCAAGGGTCCTCACTTGCGGCTCTCTCGGGATGCGTTCCACTTAACGCTCGCAACGCTCGCGAACATCGTTTGTCCTTGTTTAACATTTGATGAACGACAAGGATGAAATGATTCCATGAGCGTTAAAGCGTTAAGTGGAACGCAGCCTCGATAGTCCTCGCTCTCAACCTTTAGAATCCCTATAATGAGAGTCGGGACATGAGGGGCGGTCGTCTCTGATTGGACGCCGCCATTTGTAGGCCCCTTTCGATGTGGTAGTGAATCTGTGAATTGGTGTGAGCAACTGTTATGGTGTAGTAGTACAGAAAGACGCGAACGCGGAAATCGGACTGTCACCATGGCACGGTGTGCTATTTGTGGTGCGAGATCAACACAAGGGATCAAAACATCAATGTTCCTTAAAGATGACAGGAGAACCCAGTGGATTGCGGCAGCTCGAGCATTGGACAAACCAAATTGGAATCCGATAAAAAATTCAGTGTTATGTGAGACATGTTATATTGTGTTTATAAATTGGCTTTTTACGATGCAGTCTGTCTTTCAGCAGGCTAAAATGGTGAGTTAAAATCGACAAACTAATTTGTATACATGCAACATGATTTAATTAACAATTACGGATATTGTGATTATTACATTTCACTATTACCGAAACTTTGAATGACGCCCGCGTTATTTGCTGTTTCCAGCCGGGGCCTGGCAATGGCGTTCTTCTGGTCTCATGTCCCAACTCTCATTATAGGGACTCTATTGACCTGCGCTCTCTATAGTCCTACGTCCTCACGTCCTTACCGGAGGCTTGCCACAGCTCAAGCAGCGTTGTCAGATAAACCCGAGCCGATATCGCCCCCTAAGAAGCTTTTCGTAACTAAAAGTCGCCATTTTGTTGGTGAATTGTCTCCAATAAAATTGCCAGATTCTAATATATGAAATCTCGTTATAAAAATCGCCAGATTTTTGTAACTTTCGCCAACAAAATCGCCAAAATCTTCGAACTTTTAACTAAAAAAAAAAATAATAAGGGAAACAATGATCATTTCAATTATGCACCGAAACTGCATTTCTTGCATATATTTTATTTTGCACATTTTCATGAGTATTATACCATTTGCAATCTTTGACAATAAACTTTTGCAATAAAATAAACACATTGTGCGATTACGCGTTCTTATACTCGTTTTTCAACTTATACCATTTACATAAATCTTCGAATTATATATCCAATGTTGGAACGTATCTAGGTAAAAGTATTTAGATACAGTATCTAGATACTTTAGCTGTACCTAAGTGCATTATCTAGATCCTTATAGGCGGAGGTACCTGTATCCAAAAACATACAGAATGGACTGTGCAATCCGTATTTAAATAATGTATCAAATGATGTAGTCGACAATAATGAAAGTGAGGGACCGTGGGAGACGGCCAATCTCCTTCTTATTCTCTTTCCCATTACACCATTGAATGGGAAGAGATAAAAATGGCCGTCTGCCACGATCCCTCTCTCTCATCCCTATCGACCATTTTGACACACGGATTGCACAGTCCATTCTCTATGTCTTTGCCTGTATCCGTATCTAGTTATTTTTTGATACGGATCTTTTAAGTTTTAGATACATAAGGTTTGTTCGCGTCGCATGCTCCAACATACTCCTACGATAGCTCCTATTCACTCAATCAAGCGCGTTGGAGTGAGGGGTGGCACCCAGTTGGACACGGTTCAATTGGACACGAGCCACTCACAGCGCTTGAGACTACAAAGCTCCTAAGCACCGGTCGCTGTGATTGATGGTGTCCGATCGAACCGTGATCAATCGGGATCATCCCGTATTTATACACAAATATTATCGCCGCCATTAATGGCTCTTGCAGACTAGTGATGACAGATTTCGATTCGATGCATCGAGAATCGATTTTTTTTCGTACTAAAAAAACGATTTACCAACGATTCTGAGAAGTACGACTTATTCTCGATTCAATTTTTTTTTTCAGCTTGAATCAATATATTCTGGTTGTGTTCCAAAATTCACTGCCAGTACTGAAAATATATATTATACGTAACGTGAACTATAGATTTTCAGCGCTGGTAGTGAATTTTAGAACACAGCCTCTGAACAGTGTTACCAGATCTGGGCACTTATCATGGAACAAAATTGGAATAGATTCCGATCGGAATTATTCAATTATTCCCTAGATTTCTATTGTGTTTTCTGGGGAAAACGAAATAATTCCGATCGGAATCCATTCCGAGCATTTCCATAATAGGTGCCCTGAGCCGCGCAACGCACACAAAAGCTGAGCGATATACGTGTGTGTACGTGTGCGCTCGGCGTTACGGGCCGAAACAAAGCCATAGAGAATGGACTGCGCGATCCGTGTAGTGGTATAGGATATGTTGGTCGAGGAAAATGAGAGAGAGGGACGTAGGTTGCGGGCGTTGCGGCCAATCTTTTTCTAAGATTGTGATTGGTTCCTCCTTCGTCGCGTAGGAACGTATCGTGGCCATCAATCACCCTTTTTGTAAGATATCTGTGCAACGTTTCGAGTCTCGGAAATCTTGCATAAGTGTCATTTTCGATTCGTATCGAGTCTGTATTAGAGAAGTACATAGAAATATGGTGTATACTTGTTGGGTGTGCAAGTGGCGAGGAGATAAAGAACCTAAAAGATCATTTCATAAGTAGG
>NW_017295983.1:120545-125258 GCF_001594075.2 Trachymyrmex cornetzi
AAAGCTTAAATATCTCATTTACAAAGCTTTAAAATTATGTTTCGCCCTTATGGAAACAAACTGAAAATTTCGAAAAAAACACTGAAAATAAGAGGTTAACGCTCAAATTTGAGTGTTAACCTCTCATTTTCAGTGTTTCTTCGAAAATTTTCAGTGTCTGTTTCCATAAGGACGGGGCCCGGAACATCACAATTTCACCGCTGAGTAGAAAAAGACACAGATTGGCCGCAACCTACGTCCCTCTCTCTCATTTTCCTCGACCAACATATCCTATACCACTACACGGATCGCGCAGTCCATTCTCTATGTCTTTGGGCCGAAACGCTCGGCTTTTGTATGTGTGGCGTTGCGCGGCTCAGATTTGGCAATACTGTCTCTGAGTACACTCGTCAGTTACTACGTTTACACGGCACGCTTTACGCCGAAGTTATAACATCGATGTTATAACTTTGGCGTAAAACGTGCTGTGTAAACGTAGTAAGTAATTAGTAATAGATTGTTATTCACCGAATGTTAAATAAGGATAAATGATGCATTATGCACATCATGCGTGAAACGGAACGCAATTAAAATAGGATACGTAGTATGATATACCTACATGTCTACAAAACTAATGATTTGTTTAAAATTTAATAATACTCGACTTTTATTTAAAACTGTGATTTTAATATTACACAGGCCTGCAAAATTGGAGGTATTGAAAGTTGATTGGGATTTAACTATTAGCGAATTCGGTCGCTTGCACTATATTAGATTAGTGCATACTAAAAGCTGCTTTACATGAAATTAACAAAGTTAAATGTAAAAGTATATAAACATTTTTAACGATTAACTATCTACTGATGATATAGTCACGTTATTTAACAAAATATATATGTATAATTTCATTGTCAAAGTTGATTATATTGTATCACTGCATTAAGATATTTTATGTAAAGTAGCTTTTAATATGCACTGATCCAGTGTAGTGCGAGTGATCGAATTCATATGTTTTCTTACGTAATTTTTTGCGCTGAATCCGAATCCGGCGGCAGAATTGCTCTATCACGTCAGGTTTTTGAGAAAAGTGAGGTGTTACGTCCAAGCTCCGATAATGTGGGTGAAAAGGTTTAGGGAAAGAAAAGGATAAGAAGGGAGAAGCATGGAAGGACGTTAGAGCAGACGCTATGTCTCGCATGCATCCGCGGGAAAGGGATGGAGCGAGTCGAACGCACCGTTTATAGCTCTGGAATATGGGTCAACGTCCCGAAGGGACGATATGACACCTGTTTCCGATGAGCAGTGCGATCGTCGGTCCGACTTTAGAGTCAAGGAACTTAATCCTTATAACTCGGGATCAGACCATATGCGATCTCTGACGCGGGGTGGGAGTAGGTACGAGGTCTTATAATCTTAAAATAAATGTGAATTGTGGACCATTATATATATTGTTCGATATATTCTACTTTTATTATTGTTATAAAAATTTAAGTACAGTATGATTATTAATACTTAAAATAATAATTATACTTTACTATTTAAATCATAATAATTAATATTCGTAAAGAACTCTTAATAACAATAAAAATTAAATATGAAACAAGGGATGTAAGAATCAATACCAACGCACAATATTAGAAAATAATCAGAACTCTATTACATTACATTAAATAACATTACATAAATTCCATTGCAAAATATTACATGTTTCGGTCTTTATGTTAGACCCTCTTCGGATATATATGCTACATATAAAATTGTTACACTACTTCGAAGACACTGAATAAAATTCAATAGTAAAACCACGTCAACGAATGAACATAAACCAAAGGTACCGAAATTGCTCGATAAAAGATTAGATGGCTAATGAAACAGAACTTCTTGATGTTCATTATGTGACAACAATTTATAAATTCGAAGATGAAATATTCATAAGCTTCTTGTCAGTCAGTGTCATAGCAAATAATAAATAATATTAGTCATAATGTAAAATCACGGAATCCAATTCCATTAAATTATATTTTTTTCTTTTTAATAATAATAGACCACCAAAGTATAACAATTGTGGAGAGTCCAGAGATAAAATTACATATGTATAACTGGTTCAACTGACAAACACTGACTAACTGGCTATATTTAATTTAAATCATAATATTTCTTAAACAATTGTAGTTATAGCTAACCGCATATGTGTGTGTGTTTAAAGTTGTATTATATTTCTTTTATTATGCATGTGTGTGTGTGTGTGTGTGTGTGTGAGGGAGGCGGAAAGAAATTTAAGAAGAAGGCTACGGGGACTAAGAAAGGATGGGGGAAGTGCGGAAGGTAAACAGGGATAAGGACTTCGGGTGGTTGACCTGTTATTGCATTCCTGATGCTATCGGGATCTGCATCTACGAAATTGATGGTGTAAGTGTTCAGAGGAAGGGGTTCGGTAGATATTGAGAATCGGGAAAAAAGAGAGGCTAATAACTGGGGATTTCCATGATGAAAATGGTAACGAGGACGAGAAGGGGGAAGTTCGTACAGGAGCTCCACGCTTGATGACGAATCAGCGGGAGAGACGGGACGAGGAGATGGAGGGACTGATTGAATAGAGAAATCGGGAGTGTAAGGCGGGGTGTCGGGAAAGATGCATTCTGTTAAGGCATCCGAAATGGCAAGTGATGGAGTTCGAGGAAGAGGAGTTGCGACGGGATAAACTATTGCGGGAGAAGGAGATCGAGGGGGACTCTCGACTGGATGATCATCTATTAAGTTATTGTTATCATGATTATTCTCTAAATTATTATTATCGTGATTATTAGCTAAATTATTGTTATCATGATTATTCTCTAAATTATTGTTAACATGATTATTAGCTAAATTATTGTTATCATGATTATTCTCTAAATTATTGTTAACGTGATTATTAGCTAAATTATTGTTATCAGCTAAATTATTGCGGAATTCCTGATAAGCTTCTTCCAGAAAGCGACGGGCTTCTCTTAACCGTAGGCCGCGTAGTCGCCTGGCTGCACGGGAAGGACGTGCGCGTTGTCGATCACTCACTGCGATTAATTAAATGATATACTTTATTGTCAGGCTCTGCTTAACAAGAGGAAGGGAAATAAAAGAGTGAAGTTCGCGTATTAAGCGAACTTCCAAATAAGGGATATAGAGTTCATCGAAGAAATCGATGAACGTGGAAGGATAAGGATGATAGGTGAATTATGGAAACAAGATTGAGAGTGCAGAGACTGAGAGGGTTTAATGTTTCGCTAGAGAGTGATCTATAGATTCGGGAGGTAAATAATTTAAAAAAGAGTAACTTACTGCCGTTTAGCAGCTTCCGGACTTCGCAATAATTGCCGGTGGTCCGATCTAGGTGGAAGTCGTGTGCAGGATGGACCCCGAAGTGGCCTCAGTTGGATGTCTGGAGACTTCCACTTGAAACTTTTTCGCGACTAAGATCGCTGATCGCGCCGATTTGATTGCGGCAATCTGATCACGGACCGACGATAACTTTCAACTGACTTTGACTGAATTTGATTAACGGACCGGCAGAGGGTCGCTCTAGGTAAGTAGTTTAAGAAAACTGTGCTCTGTTTGCGAAGGCCCTCCTTTTATATTCGCTAGTTAGGAGCAAGGGTTGCAAACTCCTATTGTTCTCGATGTACCACGGTTTGCAGCGCCTTCACTGAGTGATAGGTCTCACGGACAGAACTAAACTTCGTAGTGTGAATGATCCGCCATATTAAAACTGTATGAAGTAACGAAGAGTACGATACGAGGTTATCAATGTGACTGGTTATCAATGTGACTGATTATCAATGTGACTATTTTATATGTTCAAACACATCACACATGCACGCACACATATATCGACACAATACATACATTGATATACATGTACTTGTATATAATTTTTGTAATAAAGTGTGGTTTAAGAATGAAACAATATGTTATAATTTTTTAGGTAATAATCGCAAAAAAATGTGTAAATATTTAATATATAAAGATTATAAAGCATGCATGTTCCGTATGTACAGACGTTCATCTATCTCACTCGCACAGTCGCTCTCTCACTCACTCGCATAGTCGCTCTCTCACTCACTCGCTTACACACTAGAAAGGTTAGTTCTCATCCATGAGCCCTGTCACTCAGTGAGGGCGCTACAAACCGTGGTACCTCGAGAACAATAGGAGTTTGTAACCCCTGGTTAGGAGTGCCGTGTGCAAGTCTAGTGTGTGGGATTAGGCTTATCTAGGATTAGGATTAAGGATATCGGTTGTGAAAAGGGATACTGGGATATGTGTCTTAAATGATTCTTCGTCATCGACCATTTGCCGGATGTTCGACAGTCATTGAGCCACACTTGTCATTCATTAAGGATTATAACCGCTGTTTCGGTTATAATCCTTAACGATTGTGCCCGAGTGGATTACTTTCAAAAATAAGGGCGAGCGTTAATCGGCTCGCAGCTATCGAAACTTCCTATGGCAGATACAGTTGGTTTACCGGTGTTACTTGTTAATGACCCTTATGGTGATGACGAAAAATTCTAATCGAAGAAAAGAACAGTGGAGTCTGGACGTAACAGATTTTAAAGGTGTCAAAATTGACGTTTTTTGACATATTTGTGATTTTTTTGCTAGCGAAGTAAATTTTTTTTTCTACTTTCGTTTACACCATCTGAAAGTGTCAACATTTATCTTCAAAATATATATTTTTTAACGCCGTACGTTTTTTTT
>NW_017295983.1:125710-128312 GCF_001594075.2 Trachymyrmex cornetzi
GCCAATGAAGGCAAGGTGGATGACTCCCCTGCCAATTAAGTTGCTTTTACAATGATTTATGAAATTTTTTTCTTTTTGTATCAAAACTACGTAAATTACAATGTCGTTTGTGTGATGCGTTTTTCTCATCACGTTTCAAACTCCAGCAGTAGTCACCTAACATTGCTAAATTCCGTCTGCCTTGATATCTTCTTTCAATCTCCTTCATATCTTGATAGAATCTTTCCCCTTGTTCTTCACTGACTTCTCCCAGATTTGCGGGGAAAAAGTCCAAATGAGAATAAAGAAAATGGAGTTTTACATTTATGTTACAATCTAATTTTTTGAAGTTATCCAGCATGGTCTCAACTAGATCTTTGTAATTAGCTTCCTTTCGATTCCCTAAGAATCCTTTAATGACCGCTTTGAAACTTAACCATGCATTTTTCTCATTGACGGTCATTGTTTCCGCAAAATGTTCATTAGTTTTCTAATATCTAGACCAACAAAAATACCTTCTTTAATTTTCATTTCACTTAAAGATGGAAACTGTTGTTGCAGATATCGAAAACAGTTACTCTCTCAGTCCAGTGCTTTTACAAACTGCTTCATTAGCCCAAGCTTTATATGCAGGGGAGGCAACAGAACATTGTTTCGGTCGATCAGCGGTTGCTGAGTAATATTATGCGAACCTATTTCTAGTTTTTCTCTTAATGGCCAATCTTTCTTTATCCAGTGTAGGTCTTTCGCTCTGCTGTCCCACTTGCATATAAAGCACGGGAATTTAGTATAACCTGTTTGTTGTCCAAGAATCATTCCAATAGCTTTTAAATCACCACAAACTTTCCATTTATGTTCATCATACCGTATTGACTGAAAAATCAAATTCATGTTGGTGTACGACTCCTTCAGATGCGCTGAATAAACAATGGAAATAGACGCATACCTATTACCATTATGCAAAAGCACACCTTTTAAGCTTCTTTTCGAGGAATCTATGAAAAATCTCCAATCCGCACTGTTAAACTTAATTCCGTATTTATCCAACAAACCCGAGACATCGTTACAAAATACTAAAGAATCCTCTTCGGTGAAAAACTGAAAACTCTTTCTCGCGGGATCTATACCACGAAAGGGATGTTTTTGGAAGAAGAAGATTACGCTCTTTCTAAAACCTAAAAGTTCAGCTTTTTCTTTCGATAGATCTAAATCCTTGACTAAATCGTTCAGTGCAGCTTGATCGTACAACCGCGGAGTCGTCTCTAAACTATTTAAATCGTACATAACATTGTTATCCTCATTAATAGCTTGTTCCTCATATTGAAAATTTGTCTGAGATGTTCCTGACTTTTGAGGAACAGGTAGTGGATCCATAGAGGATCTTGAAGTCGGCTTTGTTACAGATGGTACATCCGGATATTTTATAAAATTTTTATTCGTACTATTGTAACCAAATACATTGCATAAGCAGAAATAGCACTCATCGTGACTCTTTGGTTCTCGCCAGATCATCGGTGTGCTGAAATGGAAATATTTTGGTTAATCAATATACCATGATCTTAATACTTCCACACAAGATTTGCATGATTTGTGCGGAACCCAACTTTTATCCTGATGAGTAATTTCACGATTAAAGTAATCATAATACCTCTCTTTTAAAGAATCATTTATAGAAAATATATGCTTCGAGAGCATATATATTTTCCACAAATATAGCAGAATCGATCAGGATTATTAACACAAACCTTTCTAGACATCGCAAAAATTAATGAAAAAATCAGAAATTAGAAAAAGATCTTTGCAAAAGTATAAAAACTGCAAGTAAATATATGACGTTATAAATTTTCTACAAAAACTGGAAAGGAGCAACAAATGAATGAAGAATGTTGGAATGAATACGGCCGATACGGGTCAATATACTACGTCGAGTATTGAGTTCAAAATGTGAATTATAATGGAGTTAAATATATTTCTCTCTCAGGAAAAACCTGTTTATAAACAGAGTCCAGATCACGGTGTGTGCCCGAGTGCCGTTTATCCCCACTCCAAGCACCGCGCGCCGCGAGAAGCAGCGCCGCGCGACGCTTGGAGTAGTGATGCACATTTGGCCCCCGACGGAAAACCCGCCCCACCATTTTTACCCCCATCAAGCAGACACCTACTGGCACCGACTCGGCCGAATTCGCCGCTGCGCGAGAGCAAGCGAGACAGCGAAAGAGAGCGGCCGTCCTTTTCGCTCTAGTACTCACTTGTGTTTACAAGTTGCTGGTAGAGCGAGAAGAACGGGCGCTCTCTCTCGCTGTCTCGCTCGCTCATGCGCAGCGGCGAAGTCGGCCGAATCGGTGCCAATAAGTGTCTGCTTGGTGGGGGTAAAAGTGGTGGGGCGGGTTTTCCGTGGTGCCGGGGGCCAAATGTGTATCAATGGCTTGGAGTATAATAATTCTCACAGATTTAAAAATATTCTGTGACAAAAGATAAAAGAATAAGCTAATCTGTCCAGAAATATCGTTTGTTCTAATACAACGGTATAGATATCAGGCTTCTACGAGATGCAATTTATCGAAATTCGAATTGCTATATCTCCGGAAAAAAAATCGCTTTGGGACGGTCCAAAATGGATTTT
>NW_017295983.1:128676-135716 GCF_001594075.2 Trachymyrmex cornetzi
GAAAAAAAAATTTACTTTGCTAGCAAAAAAATCACAAATATGTCAAAAAACGTCAATTTTGACACCTTTAACCTCACTTTTCTCAAAAACCTGACGTGATAGAGCAATTCTGCCGCCGGATTCGGATTCAGCGCGAAAAATTACGTAAGAAAACATATTTAAATCCCAATCAACAAAACCATGCAGGCCTGTGTTATTATTCGAATTTGATTATCAATAGAGATAATAACTGCAGAGAAAAATTGTAATTTTTTGGCTATATAATATATAAAATATAGTATTCAAAGTATGCGTACTTATTTATACAGCATTTATATAATAAGGAATCACGAATTTAATAATAAATTATCGAAATATTTATGTTAATAATCATAAATTTTTATTAATTGTCTGTAATGTCATCGTTCTTCAATTATCTTCGGGCTCCCAGGGCTCCATTGACTAAACCCCGATTCTCATAAACAGCACTTTGACACCGAACGTTGATTGGTGAAAAACGGGTGATGGAGGTAAATTTTACCCCCACAACCGGCTTTTCACCAATCAGCGTTCGGTGTCAAAGCACTGTTGTCTATATGAGGATCCGGGCTAAGTTTCCACCGAGGGTTAAGCGGGGAACACAGACTTTTGCATAACGCATAATATGTAATGTATAAGAAAATATACCAATCAAAGTTTTTCATTTCCTTCCTTTCTAATTTTAAATAAAGAATTCTGAATGATTGAATTTCTTATGCGTTAGCCCGGATCCTCATACAGGCAACAGCACTTTAACACCGAACGCTGATTGGTGAAAAACGGGTGATGGGGGTAAATTTTACCCTCACAACCGGCTTTTCATCAATTAGCGCTCTGTGTTAAAGCGCTGTTGCCCGTATAAGGATCCGGGCTAATGCAAGAGTCTGTGCTCCTCGCTTTACACGCATTCTACAATAAGCCATTAGTCATAAATCCAAAGTTAGAAGTTGGAAATTGACCAATCATAGTCGTCAATTTCAAACTTCTAACTTCTGATTTATGACTAATGGCTTATTGTAGAATGGCGATTAGAGTTGAGTCAGAGTACAAGAACTGACCAATCATAATCAAGTATTCCCCTGTTACAGTCGAATGACAGGGGAATTCTCGACTGTGGTTAGTCAGTTCTTGTACTCTGACCCAATTCTACAGCCTTGTATCCACGATGCTAGAAATCGGTTCGAGATTTCAGACAGAGAAAGAATTAACAAATCACATTTGAACAATTTGGTCACATGACTAAGCTCGGATCTACAATAAATTTTTAAGCCTTAAGCCATAAGAAATGGATGAATCAATCTATTATTCTTCTCGTATTCGACTGTGTAGTTGGTCAATTTCTTATAGCTTAAAACTTAAAACATCTATTATAGATCCAGACTAATGCGATTGGTGAATTCTTTCTTTATCCGAGGTCTCGGACCAATTTCTAGCATCGTCGATATCGTGCTTAATATTGGGTGCTTTGCAATTGCTTAACACACCTTAACACAAACGTACACAGAAATGCGCAAAGTGTAACGTTGTGCACGTTCAATTGGAACAGAATGTGTTCGCTGTGCACGGTTGAGATCCGTTTTGGGTGGAGTTAGATTAAATGTAGCTTTTTCCGCCTGTATTAAACAAAAAAAAAATAAAAGTGCCAGCCACTCTTAGAACATATACTACTGGAAGAAGAATAGACCGCTGACCGTGAAGCTAACATCTGTGTGAGAGAGAAAGGTAGAGAGGCCTCTTTGACTGCAATGCGCATGTGCCACTCCCCATTCAACCCGTTGCCCTCGCAGTTCGCGTTCCACTTCCTTCGTACATTCGTAAACTAACAACATCAGTGTGTAAGAAACACTAACACAACTGTACAATTCACACAGATGACAGCAGACGGCAGTACTGACGCATGCGCATTGCAGTCGAAGGGGCCTCTCTATCTTTCTTTCTCGCACAAATGTTGGCTTCACGTTGGTATACGAGCCAGTATAGGAAATTTCTCTTCCAGTAGTATATGTTCTAAACGGCCACTCAACGTTTCCCAACCTTATTTATATCCGCCGCAGTCAGTAACATGTAATTATCACTAGAAAACACAAGCTTAAGGTGATATTTCATTTGTGCGTTTTTGTCGTACGACAAATGAAATAGCACCCTTAGGGTATGAGCACAAGGATTGCCGTAACACTTTACGGCAGTCTTAAGTTGTATACGTAAGTAACGCACAAGCATTGGCGTATGACTTTATAGGTAATGCCTATGGCAATATACATAAATTAAAGTCATACGCCAATGCTTGTGCGTTACTTACATCTACAACTTAAGACTGCCGTAAAGCGTTACGACAATCCTTGTGTTCATACCCTTACACAGCCGTCGACTGAGTACGGATGTATAGTGTTGTGTCGACGATAACGGACAATTGGAACTCAATTTATGTCAGCGTGTGCAAGAAGGTGTCTAGGGATATTGCAATTGAAAAGCACTCGAGTATCTCGACAGTGGTATGGTCCACTTAGTGCTACAAATGTTTCGAAGCTTTGAATTGATTAATCGGAAGAAAAACTTTTACTAACTAATCAATCAAAAAATGCTTCGAAGCATTTGTAGCGTTTTTTTTTCGATTCTTCAGAATCGTTCGATTCTTTTCTCTTGAATCGAATAAAAAAATCATGGCCTCGAAAATGAATCGATTGTAAAAAAAATCGATTTGATTTCAAAAAATGGCATCATTACTGCAGACAGAACGCGGTAACACTTGCCGTGCGGCGGAAGTTGGCGCAATAGCCAATCAACGTCTCGCCAATTAATTGTTGATGTCAGCGTTCTTCAATGGGTGGCACCCAGTTGGACACGGCTCAATTGGACACAAGCCACTCACAGCGCTTGAGACTACAAAGCTCCTAAGCACCGGTCGCTGTGATTGGTGGCGTCCAATCGAGACGTGGTCAATCGGGATCACCCCTTCTTCAATTACCTTCGGGCCCTATCTGTGATAATTTTCCCAGACGCAAATTTGCCCAGGGTACCTATCATGAAATATATCGGAATGGATTCCGATCGGAATTATCCCGTTTTTCCTAGAAAACACAATAAAAATCTAAGGAATAATTGAATAATTCCGATCGGAATCGATTCCGACTTGTTCTATGATAGGTACCCAGGGCAATTTGCGAGAAACTCCAGAAATCTACATTAAAAAGCACTGAAATTGAGTTTCTAGTTGAATATGTCACCGTAATGGGACCGATCGCAAAGTCTTTAGATTTCCTGCAAAATGAAGACATTTGCTATTTAGGCTACGTAATTCCTACCTTACTTCAAATTAAAAAAACTTTAAATTCACTAAGTCATCTAATTTACTGCACACCGCTCAAAAATGCTATTCTTGGTACATTCGAAATACAAGGATATTTTGGACGGGTGGCACCCAATTAGATAAGGCTCAATTGAACACGAGCCACTCACAGCGCTTGAGACTACAAAGCTCCTAGGCAACTGGTCGCTGTGATTGGTGGTGTCCAATCGAGCCGTGATCAATAGGGATCACCCTTTTTCAACTAGAACAACAGTAAATCCAAACCCTACATTTTGGCAACGATTTCATATCCAAAATTTAAATTGATATGGCTGAATAATAGCGATGATAAATATAACTTAGTAAAAACTTTATTTTTATGCGAATGTGAAAAGTTGTACCGACGGAAACTAAGCACAAATGAGGAGAAGAACTCTTCAACGAGTAGTAATGATGAAGATTTCTTTCATGATTTCATCAAGAATTTCAATACAAATAATTCAATAGAAAAGCAAAACGTTGTACAAATGGAATGTTTACGCTACTTTGAAAATAAAAGTAAAACTGTTGATTCATTAATAATTATAATTTAATTCAAAAAGTATTTAGACAGTATAATACTATTCTGCCACCTTCAGCACCTGTTGATAGGTTGTTCAGTGCAGGTGGCGAAATTTTAACTTCAAGAAGAAACCGATTATCCGACACAATGTTTGAAACTTTATTAATGTTTAAAAAACGTAAGAAATAGCGATGTACAACATTACAAAGTTATGTTTTGTAGTCTCTATGTTTTTTGAAGATGTAGAGAGATCTTTACGTTTTTTTAATATGTCGAAACATTTTTTATATATTAAGATAAACAAATAAAGATAAAATGTGATATTTAATTTACGTTGCTTACTACTCTCTCCTGTTTTCCCCCAATTTTTCTTTTTTTTTTTATTGAAAGTACCTGAGAAGTATCTAAATTTTCAGATTCCTTTTTATTTATATCTGTATCTATACCTAGGTAATTGTAAAAAAATGTATCTATACTTATATCTAAATACTTTTCCCACACAATACACAATACCTATATCTATATCTAGATACCTTTCAAACGGTATCTGTTCCAACACTGTATATATCTTTTAAAACAAAATTAACATATTCGATAATTTGACCTGCATATCAAAGCGTAAATTATAATTATATTATTATATAAGTATCTTTGGTAATATAATCTTTTTAAACGAAATGCACGTGATTAATTTTGCACACAGCCACATGAGTCTTATAATAATTATACTACATCAATATAAATTTTTATGGTATATCGGGTAAACTAAAACAAGGTAAACTTATTTCTTGTAACATATCGCATATTTCAACTTCTGTCACGATGCACAATATGGATATCGTGTGAACGCAACCTCACGATTCACGATTCTCAACACCCATCCGCGAAATTTCAATATTTACTGAGAAATCAGCAGCCACCAATCAGCGCATCAGAAAATTTCCCAGCATGTTTGGAGACGAAAGAGAGAGAAATCGCCAAAGACTCCAACATCAGAAATATTAGTTGCCAAGAAAATTGGGGTGGTACCCAGTTGGACACGGATCAATTGGACACGAGCCACTCACAGCGCTTGAGACTACAAAGCTCCTAGGCACCTGGTCGCTGTGATTGGTGGTATCCAATCGAGCCGTGATCCCGCCCCAAAAATTGCCAGTTGCCAAATCCGAAAATAAAGTCGCCCGACTAAGTCGAAAATCGCTAGTTTGGCGATAAATCGCCACATCTGGCAACACTGAGCTCAAGTGCCGGCCCCGGATCCTTCCGGGAGCGCGCAGGTATCTCAGGCCCACGTGATTAGCCTTATCGCTCCTGGTTGGTCGCGAGCAAAGACAGAGAATGGACTGCGCGATCCGTATCTAAGTAATGTATCAAGGCTACGTTCAGATTAGCTCACTTTTATTAATCAAGCAATTTCTCCAGAGAGACAATACCTCTCTGGGGTGATACAAAAAATAAGCGGCTATGCCGCGCGCCATTAAAAATATATTTATTGCGGGAGACAAGCCCCCCCCCCCCCGCATGGGCAATTAAGACTAGAAAACTTGGGGGGCAAGCCCCCTAGTCCACGCATCGCTATCACAGTATATTTCATCCCCCCAGCAGGCAAGCTGGGGGGATACGTTATCACAAATTATTGCTCCTCCGGAATATCACAGAAGTGTCGTCAGAATATAAAAGTCCCAGGGGAGTGCGCGCAGCAAAATACATAATAATAAATTAAAAATTAAAATTAATATGTGTAAATCGTGCACACTCACACACAAGTAAAATACAAAAATATCGATACACGGCATACACACTCGGACAGTCAGGGCCCCACAAACAGTTACAATAAATAATAAAATAAGTAAAAGGCTAAAAAATAAAGAAAAGAGAATACAATAGTACTTAAGAGAAAGAAAAAAGAAAAAAGAAGATAGAAGAAAGAAGGTAGAAGAAAAATAGATAGAAAGAGTCAGAGAATAAGATAGCATAGCTATAAAACAGCAAAAATACAATGGTATATAAAATAAATAAGTAAGTACTTAAAACCAACAGAGAGGCGTCCCGTCCAATAGTCAAGTAATATATATTAAAATTAAAAATGTATATATAATAAAATAGGCCAATAGCGCCAATATCACAGATATAATTAAATAATTAATAACGTAACTTTACGTTTCTGACTGTCGTCATCGCATGACGGTTGAAGTCGTTTTTTGAATGTTGGTCCACTGAAAGTCTGTAAACTTGGTTGGACGATGTGTTTCTACTTTTGACACAATGTATAGGACTTCATTTTCAGTTAATTTAATCTGGTAATTGGATAAAGAAGAATGGACAGGATTGTCATGGAGCATGATATTGGAAGTCATGAACACTAGGGTAGCGTTTTAAATTCGATATTGATAAGGACCAAAATGTAATGGTCGAAACGTATATTATTTAATTTATATGATTTGTTTAATTCACACGTAAATAAATTGTGCATCCGAAAAACAGATGTTGGCTTTAACGGGCTTGTTTTCTATTGTTTCAAAATGATTAATTAAATTAGTCATATCATGTATATGTTTACATGTTTCGCTGAAACTAAGATAATATAATAGAAAGTTCACTAGCTAGTACATATATCAAATGCTTGTTTTTTACGCTCCGCCATTTTCCTCTGGCTAGGTCGTTCAGAAATGTACACACCAGAGAGAGTACCTTATCCCTACCATCTTCTCACTCATACAGACTCCTAGCAATCACCCGCAAGGAGAAGTTTCTGAACGCAACCCAAATGTGGTCGACAATAATGAGAGAGAGGGACCGTGGGAGACGGCCAATCTCCCCTCTCATTATCTCTCCCATTATACCATTGAATGGAAAGAGATAGAAATGGCCGTCTACCACGGTCCCTCTTTCTCATCCCTATCGACCATTTTGATACACGGATCGCGCAGTCCATTCTCTATTACTACGTTTACACGGCACACTTTACGCCGAAGTTATAACATAGATGTTATGAAAGTGATCAATCACAGTCATTCCATTCTTCAGAGAAACAGCTATGATTGGTTATGATTGGTCAATTTCATAACATCGATGTCATAACTTCGGCGTAAAGCGTGCCGTGTAAACGTAGTATATGGGTGCATTCCCATTTCGTTTCAGTGCAGTATCCAGTGGCCGCCATTATACTGGATA
>NW_017295983.1:136302-139468 GCF_001594075.2 Trachymyrmex cornetzi
AACAGCCATATTGAATATTAGTTCCGTATTTCCGGGTGACATAAGGTGAGGGCACCACTAACGGTGGTACCAGCAGTTACGAGGCTCTGCTGGATACTGGCTAGTGACGTCGTACCTCGTTATCAGAATGTCATCGGCCGAAAAATGTGCAAGTTCTGTGCAAAAAAAGAAAGTATTGGTAAAATTATTAAATGCAGAAACTAATTTATTGTATTTGACGTTTCTATCATCTGAAGATGCAAGGTGGGTAGCAAGTGGTAACGTTTTTTTCGATTTTTATATTTTTTATAAGTCAGTTCTCTGCACAGTTTGAGGTTTGATAAAGGTCAAATGGAGGGTAATCCTTTCAAAAATCGATAAAATTATACTCATTCGACGCGTTTTTTCATAAAACGAAAGAATCTGGCAGAAAAAAGTGTCGCTCTGTCCCGCTAACCGAGATATTAAGCATTAAAGTTGACGACTATTCAGGTTAGGAAATCTGTCAGCCGCGAAATACTGCTCTACGAGCATGCGATGCGATTATATTTTTTCACAAAAGTACTGCTTCAAAAACATAAAAAATCAGTACTTTAAAAACACAAAAGTACTGTTTCAAAAACACATTTTTTGCATTAGCAGTGAATAGTCGTGAACTTTAACGATTAATATCTCGGTTCGCGGGGCAGAGCGACACTTTTTTCTCCCAGATTCTTTCATTTTATGGAAAAACGCGTCGAATGAGTATAATTTCATCGATTTTTGAGAGGATTACCCTCCATTTGACCTTTACCAAACCTCAAAATGTGCAGAGAACTGACTTATAAAAAATATAAAAATCGAAAAAAAACGTTACCACTTGCTACCCGCCTTGCATCTTCAGGTGATAGAAATCCCTTATAAAAATTTTTCACCGTTTTTAGTCCGTTTTTAGCCCGCGCGAACGGTTAATTTGAGTGGTGAAAACGTGTATTTTACTCAGTGAGTACGACTCCGTTTTTAGGTCGCAAACAGGAACTTTTCCGTAAAAATGAGTGGTTAAAACGGATTGCACTCATGCAGGACACGAGTATATCTGAGTGGTAAAAACGTACATTACGAGTATTTTTGAGTTATAAAAACGTAAATTTGAGTGAAAAAACTTATACGAGTGCAAAATACTCATTTAGCACTCGTCACTCACATTGCACGTTTCACTCGAAATTACTCGTCGTAAGGCATAACCGATAGCACGAGAAAATCAGCTCCGCTCCTGCCGAGATTCGAACCGAGGCCTGGTCTCCAAGTCTGCTCTACGAGGCTGCCACTTTTTCATTGAGCCACACAACTCCTATGTCGATATTCGCTTACTTATGTACCTCTTATATGAAAGATTATAATTATTATATAGTACACTATTAGAAATGTAACTACGAGCTTCCTTTACATGTAAATGAAGCTTGTGGTTATGAACGAAATTAAAAGTAATGAATGATTTAACTGAAAATTAAGTTACAGTAGTTACTTAAATGTAATGAACGTGTACAGTTGCAACACTTTTTTTTCGATGATTTGCAGAACACGCAACAATTTTCAAAGCGCGATCTACTATCTATTGATACGTGTAACGATCAGTTATAATCATATAGAATCGAAGTATACAATGTGACAGAAATGTATTTTGCGCGACGCGACAAACTCTTAAGATATTAATTGGATACTGTAGGATTAAGGTAAATATAAAAGTCAAATAAACAATTTTGTTTCAAAATTTACATTTCCAATGCGTTGAAAATTAATGGAAGGTCACATATATTAAAATTTTCACATAATTACATATTAATATATAATATGTATTATGTAATTATATATTATTATTACATAATAATTTTTTATGCAAAGTTTAACGGGACTGTTCTCTTATTTGGCTTTTTATATTTTTATTTTTAGACCGTATATGTGAGAAACACAATCATTACTAGAAATTTAAATGCCTATTACGGTCGAAGCTGGATCTTCGTTGCTTTTTAAATAATTCAGTCTTGAATTACAGAAAAGTACAGTGAAAATGCACATCAAAGTGTAAGTTCAGCATAATGGCCGTAGCACACACTCTTGCATGACGCATAATACATAGTGCATAAAAGAATCAACCAATCAAAATTCTTCTTTTTCATGGAATGGGAGGAAAGGAAAGATTCTGATTAGTTGATTCGCTTATGCGCTATGCGTTATGCGTTATGCATAAAGTGTGTGCTGCGGCCTTAAGTAAGTTCAACATAAAGGGAAGAAGTGATAGAAACTTAAATAATGACAGAAATAGATAATTATTATATTCGACAGAACAATGTTTATAAAATTATGTTACGAAATTTTGCAAAGTATTTGTAATCTTACAATTATATAGGTATATTTGCAAAAATAGATGCAGAAATACTCTGATGTTTTCTAAAATATTGATAATTGTATGCGCAATTTATTTCGATTTCTTGCTTTCTGTGCGAGCGTCCTCCGTTAGACCACCGAGGCCTTAGTAATGTTTGCAATAACCAGTATATGTAAGAACGTCTTTTTCAAGCGACGTAAATAAACAATATTTACTTCTATTACTGATTGGAAGCCGTTTTGTCTGATTAAATTAAAAATGCTATCATTTTCCTCTCTTGTTGTGCATCGTTCTGCGCCAAGATATGTGCACAGATAATCCATAATAAATAAACGTTAAATTCGACACGTGTATCTATTTGTATGAATACGGTATGAAAGGATAAATAAAGTGAAAGCCATCCGTTGTAATCAGAATTGATAAAAAACACGTTTTTAACATGTTTTAAATAGTTTAAAACATGTATATATATAAATGTAATAAATGTATATAATAAATTTATATGTAATAAATATGTATATGTGTATAAATTTAATAAATGTATAAATGTATGTATAATAGATATACGTGTCGAATTTAACGGTTATTTATTATGGATCTCAATAAAATAAATTTGTCAATCCATATGATGTATTGGAATCAACTTTATTCGAATTCTTGAGCGTTTCGAGTCTCTTTGGAATCTTCATCAGTAATTATCTCCCAACTATATTGGATTTCTATACCGGTAATATACATTCTGTCAAAAAAGTACCGGGAATTGGTCAATAAAACACAAAATAGTTATTATTCATTCAAATTTATTGTATCGCCTTCAAAGTA
>NW_017295983.1:139912-143656 GCF_001594075.2 Trachymyrmex cornetzi
CTTTATCGATGTTAACTTCAGTTGAAGACGTTGATGGCCGACCAGAGCGAGGCAAATCTTTCACTATATCTCAACCGCTTTTCAATGCACTGTACCACTCATATGCACGTGTTTTTGATAAAGTCGATTCACCGTAAGCCTTCTGTAACATCTTCAGCGATTCGGCACACGAAATTCCATTTGCAATACAAAATTTGAGACAAATTCTTTGTTCGATCTTTTTATCCATTGTAAAAATCGCAAAACACACTTGAGATGAGCTGACGAAATCGAGCACTATAAACAAATTAAATGACAGATTGCACTCAAACTCCGCGTCAGTATAGAGGACAGTTATACCAACTTAGTGACAAAAAGAATTTTGACAATTCCTTTAAGCGAGCTTTTTAAATGATCAATTCCCGATACTTTTTTGACAGAATGTATACCTGTTAAATATTTATGTTTTGTGGATGTAGCAAAATTTCTGGGTTGCTCATCAACTTCACTACAAGCAATTGGCGCAACTGTAGATATATTATTTTCGACTCCATCGGTGGATCCATTATTAATAATAATACAATCCTATAGTTACAACAATATTTATAGAATTTCTTCATCCTAATAGTTGTACATACATTTATTTCTAATGATTAATTTTAAAATACCGATATTTTTGCTACATTAATCAAATTCAATAGTCTCTTCCTCAATCCAGTTTTTATTTTGAGTTCTTTTAAGTCTGCAGTTTCCGTCAGCGAAAGAAATGCTTCGCCATCAATAATTTCATCTGAAATATGTACACAATATTTAAAAAGAGATGCAAGATATATAAATATACAAGTTGCACCACACCAATAATTATGCCATCTGCTTTTAATGTTATATTACAGAAATGAAGATTGCTCATAATATTTCGCTTGTATAAATATCTTTTCTAATAACCTGCAGGTATAGAGGGTGACAATTCCACGTAATAAGATCCTATGATGTTCCAATATTTTGTGTAGGGAATTTAACAATTATACTAAATGGATAAAAATGAAGGCTATCTTTATTTTGTATTAATAAAAATGAGTTTATATTTATATTTAAATATATTTATATTTATATTTAAATTGATTACAAAAGTAATTAATTAATATACACATGTTCTCTTTATACTTGATACTAAAACTGTAATATCGTTTATGTCAAAGCTGAAATCCGATAGTATACATTTATGTATATAATAAATTACAAAAGCATATGTCGCAGGACTATGTACGAAAATTTTGTTTTATAATTTAACCATACAGAAAATGGTTTCGGATCAAGGAGACGATTAGTACTGATTAATTTACACTGTTAGAAATGTTCTTAAATTTCATTAACTTTAAATGTACATTGGTGAATGAAGTTTAATTTCTCTGTAACTGAAAGGACTATTAATGCACATGTTAATGAGATTTAAGTTTACAGTAACTGAAAAATTAAGTGTAATGAAATTTAATATACTTTTCATTTAGGTTTATAAATGACATTTAATTAATCGTAATTGAAATAACTATTAATGTACATATTAATGAAATTTAAGTTTGTAGTACATTAAATTTCAATACGCTTAACTTAAAAATTAAGCGTATTGAAAAATGTACTTTTACATTTACGAATATTAATAATATTTTAATTAAGCCTAATACTATTAACGCTTAACGTTTAATACGTTTACGTTTCTTACATGTCATTAACGTAAATTACTTTTCAGTTACAGATCTCATACTTTTCATTAACGTGTAAATTAATTTCTATATTAATGTGTTCATTAATTTCAATATACACGTTCATCACATTTAAAACTACTGTAATTTAGTTTTTATTTACATCATTCATTACATTTAATTTCGTGCATAACCACATGCTTCCTTTACATGTTAACTAAAATTCATTGAGAAATTTCTAACAGTGTATACTCTGAATGTTGATCTATACAGTAACCATTTAAGGATTCTTCTAGTGTACACAGTATGTGTGCCATTCTTCGCACCATAAGTAAACTTGATCATTATTAATTAACAGTATCTCCTTAATACAACCGAGTATAATGTTTCCATCGACAGATTCAGTACCACTATCAATGGCAACAAACAATTCAATACGATATTCAATGCCATGAACTACAATTCTATCAAATTTAAAAATGTAATCATCATTCCCTAAACCTAATTCGTAAGGTTTACTTTTACTCTTGGAATGGGCTATCTTTATATACATATAATATCGCTTTACATATTCTAACTTCCTACTATCTGCTGCATTCTCCCGTTCCCCAAATTTTGCATTGCGATATTTGGGAGATATTTATCATAGTTTTGGGGATATTTTTATAATTGTAACATATACCTCCATGCTTTTTAAATACACGATGTTTTGTTTCGAATCGGAAATAATTCAACCAACATAAAGGACCTGAATTATGAATACAATCGTAGTAATGGCTTAAATGATGATGTTTATTAATCGGATTGATGTCTAGAAATAATTTTCGAAATAAATTTTCATGCTGAACAATCAGTTCTGAAAAAGTCAATATACTTAGATAAAAATAAAAAAAGTTTAGGTACAAATACTATTTCCGTTATTCTGTTTAGAAGTAAAATTAATCCCAAATACTCATCTTCTTCGGGAACTTTATCAGATACTATAAATGGAAAAATCCTCATTAAACACCATGTTTGACTACCTGTCTGAGAAATTGTATGATCCTTTAAGTTCAATATTGACGTCATCGAAAAATTAGGTGATGGTTTATTTTTTTGTTCTGGTAAACCGTATTTAAATAAATGAATTCTACTATTATATAAAAGTATCTAGTTTTAAATTATGGATAATTCTGCTTATGGATAAAAAAGTGATGCAAAACTAGTTTCAATTCCATGGGAGCTATCCCCTCGAAAATATCGTGCATTGGGTCGAACACAAAATTTTGTGTACAATGGAAATAACGAGAGGCATGTAGAGGACTATTTTCTTTTATTCTGCTTTCTTTTTTTACATTTTCTATATCTTTGAAATTGATTTTACCTTTTATATTCCGTACTTGATTATCATACAATTCTTTTGCTCGAGGTACAGCAGGCAGATTTTAATTATTTTTGAAATCATTACGATTTATCATACAAAGTCGACAAAAGTGCAGAGCAGATGGATTGAGAAATCCAAATATTATAATTGATAGGCAGCTAATCCGTTAGTACATACGGAAGCAAGAGATGTTCTAAGTATCCACTTTGTTCCATTAGAAATTATAGTAACGCTATTGTCACTTTCTAAAATTTTTAAATCCCATAAAAATGGTATTAACACTATTTCCATTCCATATTTATCAATATCAGCAGTATGGCACAATGCCAGCACATGTATTGTACCTAAAAATGAATTGAGATGTTGTGGAATATTTCGTATAACAAAATAAAAGGCTCTAAGCTTATGTGCGTGTACTTTTGAACCAAGAGGATTGTTAACTACTACATTGTCATAATATAATTGGGTTCTAAGTGCACTAGGATATTTTTGGAAAAAAATTCGTGTATTTTGAAAGTGTTACCATCTCTGAACGAAACTAGCAAATCATCATCTGAATTTTTTTCTAAAGTAATATACTAACGTATATTATCATGAGACATGATGGTATAAGGATAAGGGTATGCTCACGCGCATGCGACCAATCAAAATTGTCGAAGTGTGACGTCACACAACAAGCGGTAAATTTAAAACTGCTGTTTC
>NW_017295983.1:144174-144833 GCF_001594075.2 Trachymyrmex cornetzi
TTTGTTTGGGCGGTCTGATTGGCCCCGAGAGTGACGTCACACTTTGACTGCGCAGTGGGTATCCACGGCGTGAGCATACCCTTATCCTTATACCATGGACATGATCAATTTTAAAGTTTCTGTTGGATTGAGATGTCTTTATGAACGCTTTATGTATGGCGTAACTGTTTTACCGCCTATTCGTTATGTACTCTATGCTCCTCCTGTACTTTCTGTTTTGTTGTTCTCTGTGGCACGTTACGTTCATCACGTGCGCTAATATTTTTATCGGTTACGAGAATAAAGTTCTAGTATCAAATACTCTTATGTTTTCTTGTGCGTATCTCATTTAGTTTGGACCTCAATAGTTTCGATTATAGGTACGTAATGCATTGTCTCGTACATTTGTTTCTGTTGCTATTGATAATTACATGTCTGAAACTGTTGATCTATTCTATACCTTAGAAGTATTTCCAATGGTTCGATATATATGTAGTTATTTTTTAGCACTTGTATTTGACTTTTTAAAGATTGCATATTTTTAAATAAATCGACAAACTGGAATTTATTTAAAAACATTTTAACCAGGGAATGGAAAGTTACTTTTTAAAAGTAACAAGTTACAGTTACTCGTTACCGAGTAGGAAAAGTAACAAGTTACCGTTACTAGTTACCGATTT
>NW_017295983.1:145162-155094 GCF_001594075.2 Trachymyrmex cornetzi
ATAAAATATATTTACACAATAAAAACAAATTTACATAATTTTTGTGGAATTACTGTAATTTCTGTAAAATTGCATGATTTTTTATATTTACAGAACTAATCATGTAATCTATTTTATATTTATTATATGTGTAAATTTACGAAATTTTTTACAGTGTAAGTGGCTTGTTTAAAAATATTAATAAAAGGACATTACAATGCCTTTATAGTAAGCATTTTTATTACAAAAGAAAAAGAAAATCTAGTGAGCTATATATTTACTGATTGTCTTTGATCGCAATTAACAATCTTCTTAATTTCATTTACGTTTCGGCTCTCGGTTCGAGCCATCTTCAGAATTCAACTTAATACTACGGTAGATAACGAAAACGCTCGCATTTCAGTGAGTCCATCCAAAGCGTATGTCATCTGTTCTCAATCGATTGCATAATTCGTTGGATAGATGTTCACTGTAGAGAATAAGAATTAGATTTATGGAACATTACACATTTCCACGTATTGCATAGTTAGATGACATACCTTTAAACAGGCACACTTCACTATAAATCATTCTATCGCTTGCGAAGATATTGCATTGTTCACAACGTTATAGTTCATATCCTTCCTCTCCATATTCTTTTATTTTGTAATTTTAACATCTGTACAGAAAGACACGTCCGCACGCAATGTGACTCGTCGATGTACTGATCGAACATTAGGACCTTTCACATCAATACTTTTAAATTTACAGAAATTATTTATTTCGAAAAAAAATCATAAATCCAAATCATTTATTCGTTACAGTGAAACGTAACGAATTCATAATGTCGTGTATTCGTCCAGTGATTTTTTTATTTCTATAAATATATGAAAAGAAATGAAGAAATGAAGAATTGTCTCATAAGAAAAAAATTTGTCGAAATAGAGTTAATTAGAGCTGTTTTATTTTTATCCTTTTCTCAAATATTGTTCTTAAAGATTAAATATTATATATATATTGTTGCAAGAGAGAGAGAGAAAACAGTATAGAGGTTTTCTTAAATTTAATGTGTATAAATATAAGCATGTAAATATAGACGAACAGTTATTTTATTTTTGCATTTACTATAATAATAAATAATAATAAAATATATTTATTACAGTATGTAAATACATTTGATAGATATTTATACGGCACGATAAAAATTAATAGCAATAATAGTAAGAATAATTCATTATCCCCTTTCAGATTTTACGTTATTCTACATTTCTTATCGAAGATGCTTTCGAAGATTTGAGTAACGATGAACATGATGTATAAATTCTATAGATAATTTTTTAAATTCTTTCAGTTTTCATTTTTCATTAATATTTAGATATTCATATTTCTGTTATATTGAAAAATCATTGCAGTCGAGTTTGT
Organism: Trachymyrmex cornetzi; assembly: GCF_001594075.2. Lineage (NCBI taxonomy): Eukaryota > Metazoa > Arthropoda > Insecta > Hymenoptera > Formicidae > Trachymyrmex > Trachymyrmex cornetzi. The sequence goes on from NW_017295983.1 coordinate 146,543, forward strand.
TTTTTTCAAATAAAATTCTAATTTTCATAAAAATCACGATAATTTTATTGTGTATTTTAATGCAATTTATATATAACATTTTTTCGGGCAATTAATATAATTTGTTCAAATAGTATTTGGTTAGTTACTTGTCGCAGAGCATCGCGATGTAATTGATGCGCGGAACTAACGATCGAGCATATACATTGTATAATTGACAATGATAAATCGGCAATGATAGCCGACAGTAAAAGTTTCTCTCTTTTAAATTAGTCTCTGACTAATTGTAAAATACAGCCAGAATTTTGTGGTTAGGTCGAGAACTAAGTCCAACCTGGCCCAAAAAATTTATATTTTTTATTTTTTTTTATACATAAGTATACAACAAAATTAATATCTACATATAACAAAATTAATATCTATCTCAAGATAGATGATTAATATTGACTATATATGAATATTTAATATATATAAGTTACAAAATCAAGTATAAAATAATTTTTGATATACGATTGCGTGGAATCAGAACCGGTATTTATAATATGTATATGCTGTCGATTTAAATCTTTGTCGCTCCCAAATTATAATCTTGACTTGCGCAGTCCTCATATCTCAGTGATCATGCAGATTAAGGATCCTGTCCGATTAGCTAACATTAGAACTTTTCACAGATTGCATATCGTATTTGCTTAGTTTGAAAAAAACGAATGAAATAAATGAAATCTTGCGTGCACTGCAGAAGAAACTTGTAAATTTTATTAGCAAATAATATAAAAAAATATGCATACGTTAATTTGTAAAAATAAATATTACAAAGAAAACTAACAATTTGAAATAATTGCATATTACTGTCTGTGAATTATGCGACTAATCCAATTTATAATATTTACATTTTCGTAGATTTATGAATACAATTTTTTTTACACTTATACATACTAATAAAAATAATGAATTTCTTGTGGTGATTTTAATTTAATTCCACAAAATGAAAGATCTTTATTCTTAAAATTGTATATCCACTCTGATAATCTTTATCACGAACCAATTGATTTTCTCGTACGCTATTTCGCTATTGCTTATCAATAATTTCAATCTGTGCCACCTACATTGAGATCGACTGGTTAGACCGGTCTTGTTACGATCTAGCCTTCGTGACACCAAACGTGCCGATTTACCTATAAGGTGATTATCGCTACCGTCGTGTAAGATCATCGATTGCTTCGATGATCTTAATTTCGCTACTTCTATTTCCTCATCTTGAAAGCAAGTACAACTGTAGGATTTTGTATCCTAATAACCTCGAACTTCGCATGTGCTGGAGGGCACTTTTCTACATAACAATTTTAGATATACCGACATATAAATGATAGTCGTTGGAACTCCTATTTTCTTGCGTGGGTATCTCGATCCACTTGTAGATGATGCTTCCGTAATGAAAATTTTATGCTGCAGTGTAACAGATTTCTAAACCCCGAATTAAAAAATGGTTAAATATATTAATCAACATTTAATAATAACAAATAATGTTTTGAAAAACAGTAATTTACCATAAGAAACGATGTAAAGCACATTAAACCTAGTTACGGAAATTATATAGTAAAGCGCAATATAAGCATTGATAAAATGAATTTTTTTAAATAAACCCATTACATAATTTTAACTCTTAATATGATGATTTTTCAGTCTTTTACTATACACTATACTATCAATGAGTGATCATTAATATCTCGGATTAATTTACATCACTTTTACAAGTACAAAGATATTAAGTGATCCTTACATATACTTTAGTAATTTATATAATATGCTTTAATTGCGGTAGATAAAGTCCGGAAAAATTTCGACGCGCAGTTTGAATAACTACAAAAATATGATATATATGCATGTATATATATATAGGATATAGATAATTCACTGGGAATTATTTAGGCAAAAAAGATTTAGCTTTGACCGTCATAGGCCTGAATACGCTTATATTTAGTGTTTATATATTTTAGTATCTTTATGAAATATTTATAAGGTTTCGTATTTACAAAATTATATATAAATATTATAATTAATTACAATTATTATTTGATACTCCTAATATTTCAAAGAAGAGAAATACGCAGGACATAAATGACTCATTGTGTGTATTAAATGTTAATTTAAACAACGATAATATTACAGCAAATATGTAATACACATTTTATTTCAAAGAGATTACTTTTACAGAAAAATCGGCATCAAACTCGGCTGAGGAATTCATGGTTAAAATGACACCTTATTCTAGGATACCCCACGCAAATCATCTGGTATAGGTATTAATCGAAAAGCACTTAATGCTCCGCGGGGGGAACAATACCGTTTGCTCGTGACGCAAACTCTTAAATAAACGGCAAGTAACTCTCCAGAGAGATGTAATTCTGTTTCTTGGGTTATGTTCCAAAACTTCCTCTCCAAGGAAAATTTTACTCGAAATATATAGTACGTGACATGTACTATAGCATACAAAGTAAAATCTTTCTCGGAGAGGAAGTTTTAGAACGTAGCCTTGATAATGCACTTACACGATCGCTCACTCGACGTTTACGTAACACGTTCACAATTTAACTGGCCTAGCGCGAGAAAAATCGTTTTTGCGCGCGCGAGAATCTCTCCTCTTGTTCTCGGGTGCAAGCGAGCTCGCAGGAGGAAGTCGAATGACTCTGATTCACAATCGCTCGGGGTTAAGTGTAGTGCCGTCTAGATACGTTTTATGTTACCCCGCCAATTAAGCGTATTTAGCAACCGCGATTGCGGTCGGTGTAGTTATCGTGGTTATAACGCGACTTGTCAATTGACTTCAATTATATGATTATGCAGATATAGACGCAGGGAAACCTCTTGTAGCACCTAGCTTGCTAAAACGGTGCATTTATGAAGTATTAGAAATCGATTTTTCTCACTCGAAATTTCATCTCAAGCGACTCAATTATGAATATGTAAATTGACAGTGAGTCATAAATCTTATATGAATATGCAAATTGATGATTAGAGTGCAGCGATGTTGGCTAATCTTCTCACAGTATACATACGTTTTTTTTTGCTCACAAACAATCTTCAGTGTTCTCGGAAAATTTCCTTTCTTCAAAAATAAATGATAATTAAAATTATTAGTTCAAATAAACAATTTTAACAGTATAGATATTTAAATAATTTATTTAAATATCTATAGTGTTAAAATTGTTTATTTGAACTAATAATTTTAATTATCATTTCTTTAAATGTCTTTACCATAAATTTAAAGAAATTATTTAAAAGTGATGATAAATAGTTTTTAATATTTATTAAATTTAATAATAAACTTATTTTAATGAATATTAAATAGATCAAAAATTATATAAGTAATCAAATTTTATTAAATATCTTATTAAAATATTTACTACAACAAATTTATGAAATATACGAAATTCTTTCAGATGTATCATGTAGTTCTTGAATTTTTAATAAGTATACAATCGGAAAAATAGTAATAATGGAAAAATAAATTTAAAAATATGCGGAATAAAATATTTTTGTACGCGATTTTGTTTCTGAAAAAAATTGATTACAACAGTCTATAATATTTATCTGAAATACGCGTACTTGATTACATTTTCATTTAACACAAATCTCCCATGCATACGTACATATACATGTTATTTATATCCATGTATTTTTTATTATCATGAATTAATTGATGTAAAATCAAAATTGTTCCATTTCTTCTGTTCCACATTCACTAGAGAGTTATGCGTTTACACCGAAATACTACGAGTCTTCCGTGAGTACTGCTAATTAGTGGAACGGACGATTTAAAAAAAAAAATAACGTGGAAGCGGTCGGTCGGGTGTATTTTCTCCTTCTCGGCCATCGAGTTCAGGAGGTCAGTCGCCGTACCCGAAGGCGCGATGGACCTCTATCCGGTGTTTATCTTCCGCATCGCGCCGCAGGATCGTAACGCACCGTGTCGGTATAACCAGTTCTAACGGACGTTATCTGATGCTTTGGTCGGTCCAAACAAGAAGTCTTAAAATGCCAGTGCCGATTTGCGAACTCACATAGGTCACGGATACACGGAGGTCGGAAATATAATTTCTCACTGACAAATATATAAATCAAAATAAGCAGATAAATTATTTGTCACCATCATGGAAGTATAATATATTATAGGAACACAGATAAATAGCAAAGATGTCAAAATAAATTTATGTATAATTAAAATATGTATGATTTTCATAAAACTGCTCTAATAATATAAAAGGGAAATATCTAAAGATATATTTAAGAAATTAAAGTATTTTCTTATTTAAAATTTGTTTTTTATCCTTTTAATTTTGCAACTTTTACTTAGTGCTAAAACGATCCGTTTTAACATTCTTCAATCTCTGTTTATACTGCACACATAAATATGAATAAACCGATTAAAAAATAAAAAATTTTTAATTACTTATTTTAAGGTAGCACTAGAAGGTTGCACTAGAATCTAAATCACTTTCTTACATAATTTAGACTTTTTTTTAATAGTCACGATTTCACAGTATTCTTTTATTACTTAATCGCGGAAGTGCGTTCTTGGACGTTATTGATACTTTCGCACAAGTGCATTGGAATGGGGCCAGTTATTTCCGGAAAGCAACAATCCCCATGTTTTCCATTAGACCAAGCTGGGCAAGAGAAAGCTCGCGCGGATTCGTGTATATGCCGATCACTGATCGGATTTCTTTCTTAAAGTTTCGTAAAAGGATTTCTTTCATCTTGAATACATTATTATTGCAATCATATTTTTAAATTAATAAGTATTTGCTTAATGTACTCCTCAAACATTGAATGCAATTTATCGTCGTATTTTCTACATGGTAACTTTAGTGTAATGTATGATATTCAATAGAATAATGATATGGATCGAATAAATTATGGCCGTTATTGCGAAAAATGAATATTTTTCATCTTTGTGTAAAGTAACATATACTTACGTTTTATCGTAGAAAAGTATTTATTAATAACGGCTTGATTCGTTTCCGTGTTTATTTTAGTTTGTATAAGTGCAGATTAAAAATTTAAGAATATTTAAATTATTACACATTTTTAAATAGAGGTTATTTCAATTGAAATTATATATATTTTTAATCAATATTTCAGATGATATTTAACCTGTTTACGTAAATTAATTTTCGTTAAATTTTTTATTTTTTACAAAAAATCACAAGATCGAAAACTTTTCGATCGACTTTAGTTTTGTTTTAGCTTTAATTTCAAAATATCAATATAACGAACAGATAATAATGTAAAATGAGCAAGAAATTACATTAAATCATAAATTTGTCTATGCTGGAGATTGCCAATAAACACGTTTCTCAAATGCGATTTTATGTAACTATTAAGGCAACTTTCGACCTGAGGTCACCAGTCTGTCAAGTTGAGGATTGTATACGATAAAACGTCTAATGAGCTTAATTAACGATGCATCGAGGATGACTCGACTTGGACTGTACATAATACCTTGATAGCTTTGTCGTGTCTTTGCTCAGCGAGCAGGTTCAAGATCTTCTTTACGACTACATATGTTCACTGAAGATGCCATTTCTCCCGATCAGATTAGGTGACTGGGAAGCGGAGAGAATCGCAGCTGATATAATGGCTTATAGTGATAGAAGATGAGACGGCGGGAATAAAGAATGGGAAGTGCATCGTTGAATGAACAAAGAACATTGGTATGACATTCATAATCACTAAAGCTATTGATCAATTTTTGTGTGACAAGAGACATTTGATGTTTTTCTCTATAAATTGTAATGGAAAATAAAAAATTCCGACGTCTCAAGAAGCTAATTTAAGAACTTTCACACATATAGAGATTTATTTTAAAAAGATTTGAATTAGATTTTGTAATTATATGAAACTATAGTCTATAAAATAATATTTGATTTATGACATCATATTATGTGAGAGATCTATATTTAACAAAGTTCAAAACTTATTATTTCTCGGCTGTAAATTAAAAAAAAATTAAGTGTTTTGTGTATCAAAAATTTTCGTTCTTTTTTATAATTCTTTAATTTTTAATATACAATATTTTGTTAGTTGAAAAAAGTTGAAATATAAATAATTAAAATATTAAAGTAAGATCTATTAATCCGAATTCACTTCACTATTCATCATAATCCATTTACATATATATTTCCTTTTTTTATTTCTTTCACTTTATTTCTAATAGATTAAAAACATTTACCTTGCACTGCTTATTCTCATTTCCATTGGTCCTCCGATTCGATCGTGGTGTCCATGATTCATTACAAGTATACGCTTAACCTTGTACGTACGGTACGCACGCGAGTCTGCGGATCTGTTATTTCGCATCTCACGCATCATCCGCTCGCAGCATCCACGTTTCTCCCAGGATTATTTCCGTAATCTGATATGTTCCGAGAGCTACAAACCATCACGTGCCGACGATTTGCCATTATTGTGCGCATACCTAAAGTCCAGCCCAACGAGCAAACAGCCAGTCCGTTTCTATGCATAGCGCAGCGTAACAGAGGAAGTATTATCCGAATTGTAGTAACCGTGGATGTAATTTTAATCAGTTTTGAAAAATACGGATTGTATATAAGTTTTAAATTATTTCAAGATTGTTAGAAGTGCAAATTGGGAACACGTTGTATTTCATAAAAAAAAGTTACGGATATTTCATACCGAGTGCTCGGCCTCTTAGAAAGTTCACAGAAGCGCATTTATGTGAAATTGCAAATTGATACTTTGATAATGTTAATATAAGAAGTAATATTTCACGCGCAAGTGTACACGACTTAATAAGCATTACACGTATTAATGGCAAAAGTGCATCCCACCGCAACACTCCTGAAAAATATGACATATTGCCGCGAGAGAGTCATTCACTTGCGCTTGAATATTAACGGACGATTTGTGTCGTGCGGCAGGATTTACGATAATTCCACCGGCACCTAGAGAGGAATACCGTCGCGGCTGCGATTTATCGTCATTGTCCATATGTTCTGCCCGCGATGCACCGTTATATTTCGTACGTGCGTCGCGCGATTGCCTCTTACTCCAAACACAAGGTATACCGCAGGTGTACCTAAACGTAAATTATCGAAGAAGAACAGAGCATACTTTCGATGAGGAAAATCTGGTTTTTCAATAAAGATAAATAAAACACTGTATTTTCGAGTTAGATATCGAAGCATTTCATCTTTTGTGTTATCTTTATTTTTATGATTTATTGAACAGATGATTCGATCTGTCCAACTAAATATAGCTGTACAATATATAAATGCTTATATGTATTTCATGTATTTGATATACTTCAAATACATAGTCAACATACGCATATATTAAACATATTTTTCTATCAATATACAATAATTTTGTAAATTTTATTAGAAATATATTACTGTATCGAGAAAATATATACATATTGTATGGCGCGCGCGCAGCGGTATAAATGTATTGATTCTATACATGTAAAAAATATCTTACATACAGAAAAATGCATTATTTTCAGCAAATAATTTTATTCTACTTAGTTTCTTAATCCTCGATTTTTATCATGTCTTACATATTCGGTAAATTTTTTTTATGTTTTCATATCCGTATTAGAGTAATTAGAAAAGGAAAGTTTTTAATGTTTTGATTTTTAATTTCTACCTATCAGATCTCAGATTTCTCTTACCTTAGATTCTTTGAATTCTCGATTTATCTGAATCATCACAACTTTTTTTAAATAAAAAAATAATTTTTAAATTCCAGTATCTTTTTCCAATAAAATCTCGAATTATAATACTCGCGGGATGTTTAATGTAAGAATACACCATGATAGTTTTTACCTTTTGAAAAAATGCCTTAGCCGCTGACAAAGTTGCTCCAGAACAGATCCTTAAACGCTGCTATAAGGATATTTCCTAGAAAAGGTTGTTACAAAACTATTTGCGCTGATATGGAAGCTCGATTACTCTCCGGAGTCCAACGAGTTACTTTCAAATACAGGAGATACTTCCTACAAACGACTGCAGATTTTTCGATTGTATTTGCAATTGTCATGTTGCAACCGACAATTGGACTTGCCGTGTTGCAATCACATGTTGCAGATTCGGCAAAGGAGCTATTAACTGTTTGGTATGTAATAAAGAAACGACGTACTTTTTAAATCATTTTTAATATAAGAGTATATAAGACCATCATAAAATTACTGAATGTACGTCAATCAAAGTTAAAATAGAAATTTCGAATTTTAGTTTTTAAAATTGAAATATCTTCCATACGTCAAACAAATATATTGTAATAACGAATGTAACGTTGGTTTTCTTCTCTTTATCATTTTTCTTCTATTTTATAATTAAGCTGTCTAAATTAGACTAAAATTTGAATAGAAAAAAATATACAATATTACGGATTAAACGAGAATCAAGAATCTGCAAATTTTGAAGATTCAATTTTAAAGCAATTAAAGATTTTATATATATGGGGCATTCTTTGCCAAATCGATCAAGCCTCTGTCCAAAATTGATATGGACGGATTTCAACGTTTGACCCCGGAAAATGTTCGTCTTGAA
>NW_017295983.1:155623-159798 GCF_001594075.2 Trachymyrmex cornetzi
TTATAAAAAACATAAAATTTTGAAAATACGAAAAAAAAAATAAAAATGACAAAATACAAAAACTGTATTACACAAATTTAAAGCCGGTAAACGAACAAATAATTTTTATCATGAAAGGCATTTTTTAATCTACGCTATCATACATTTTTTGCGCGTTATAAGTTAAAAATTAAATTATTTTTTTCTCTTTCGAAGTTATACAGCGACACTATTTTGAATTTTCGAAAAGACCACGGTTCATTTAAAAGCTCTTTTCAAGACGAACATTTTCCGGGGTCAAACGTTGAAATCCGTCCATATCAATTTTGGACAGAGGCTTGATCGATTTGGCAAAGAATGCCCCATATATATATATCCATTTAACCTGTATATTTTTTTTTAATCTGAGAAAAGCAGATCTGTGCAAAAAATAATCGACATTTTAAAGCATTATCAATTTGTAAGATAAAGATGAATAAAATGAATTAATTTTGCCAAATTAAACGATAAATTTCCTATGAAAAGTTTAATATTATTTTTTTAATTATTAAATTCTAGATTGTTAAATATTAGATTAGATTAGAATATGGAATGTATACAACGAGATTAGTTCAATAAATACAGGAACTGAAAAGCACAATGCAATGACTATCGTACCATATCAAGATCTTGCTTCAATTAACTAGCATTAGGTTGTTCGAAAATAAGCTGCACATTTTTTAACAGTAATTTGAAGGAAATTTTAATATCCAATAATTTTATAACGCTACGTTAATTCAGACGTAAGTGATTCGATTCGTCCTAGAAATTATTTACAAATGTCCTTGAAACTTATAAAGTGCGTTTTGGGTCGGTTTACAGTCAACAAATGTATCGCATACTATCTACCATCAAATATCTATCATCACCATAAAGATGGTGATGGATTGGCCACAATAACATTTTCATATTATTCTTCGCTATTATATTCATGAGATTCTGTCTTTCGAGTAGGAGAAACCGCTACGTGTTGTTCTCTATAGCGACAGCATTCTTCGAGATCGGTGTCAGGATACTGGATTCCTGATCGGAGTTGGGCGGAGTTAGGACCACCTGCGGCGCTATGTTGCTGTCGGCATCGGTGCGATCAGTGCCGGCTTCATCACCAGATTTCGTTGCCATTCCGACAGTATTGTTAACAATGCACTTTTTAAAATGGGTCCTCATGTTGCTACTTTGCGAGAACCTGCCACCGCAATTGGTGCAGGAATACGGCTTGGTACCGGTATGATAATTAAGGTGAGTTTTCAGGTGATGCTTCTTAGTGAAAGCCTTCGAGCACAGGGTGCATTGATAAGGTTTCAAGCCGGAGTGCAGTCTAGTGTGTAGGGTCATGTTGGAGCGGTCGGCGAACGCTTTCTGGCAGACCTGGCATTGATACGGTCGCTCGCCAGAATGGGTCCTCAGGTGCTGCTTGAGCAGCATCTTCCGCGAGAACGCCTTTCCGCACTGATCGCACTGGTGCGGCTTCACGCCCGTGTGTATGCGCACGTGCATGTTGTAGGCCACTCGTTGATTGAAGCTCTTCCCGCATTCCGTGCAGCCATACTCCTTGCGGTTCCGATGAATCTTCATGTGTGAGCTCAGGTAGCCGCGGTCGTTGAAGTACTTGCCGCATTCCGGACAAGTGGCGGCAAACTCCCGCGTGCCCTCGTGCACACTGCGATGGTACTTGTAATTGCGCAGCTGCGAAAACTGTTTGCCGCAGTCGGCGCAGCGGAACGGCTTTTCACCGGAGTGCGTTCGGCTGTGCACCTGTGACGATCACATAGACACGGCGATGTGTAGCTAGGCTATTTACAAGGCCACGGGGCCGAAGACGAAGGAAAAAAAAGAGAAAATTGAACGTAGGAGTCGCGATATGTCGTTTCTCCTTTGTAATCGGCACAAACGCGGCGATGTGACAGAACAGAGCTGCTGCTTAAAAATATGGAGCCAAAAAACGAAGGAAGGAAAAGTAGGTATATGGAACGGCTTAGAGACATTAGCATCTCATTCTTCATAATCGGTATAGGTACGAGAGCATGTATACGATCAAGTATGAATGAAGTGCCTGCTTGCGTCAGGCATGTAACGTCATAAAAAAGGACGGTAGTAATTTAACTGACATTAATTCTAACGTAACTGACACTTAAGCTCTGCGAAATTCTGCGAAATTAGAGACTTGTAGTATCTAACATTAACAAAAAAAAAAGGGAAAAAAATAGACGAGAAGGTTATAATTTGCGTAGTGACTTATGGAACATCATGCGTGAGGAACATCACATCAGTGAGAAACAGTCAGGTTTGATAGTTTAGGACTTGTGTAATCCAAGGTAATCGAGGATCTACATTAAATAGCTAGGCTCGTCATTCAGCAGTAAAATCTGTCATGTTAAATCTCTGGTTAATGCTTAGGTTAATCTCTACGTGAAATCTACGTAGTATCTATGTTTCTGCCTGGGAATCGAAATGTGTGGCCTTTAGAACATTAATGTTTGATTTAATGATTAAAAAGTATACCTTGAGCGACGCCCTCGTGACGAAAGTCTTTCCGCACTGATCACACCTGTGGTCATCCACCGATCGTCCACGCTGCGCCATCTCCGTGTTTACGATTGCCTCGTTGTTATTGTTATTGTCGCTGTTAACAAAAATCCTCGCGATTCTCTCTTCTCCGCCCTTTCCCACGTTCGTCACTTCCGTCTTTGACGTCTTCTTCTTCTTATCGGCCTCGATTGTGTCGCAGAGTCTACTGATCGGATGCGACAATTCGGGTTTCGTCGGCGTCTGCGGAACTACCTGCGTCGGATATCCGCCACCTTTTTCGGCATTCGTGATAACGCTGTCGTTGCTTGAAGACAATGATTGCGTAGGCGTATTGCTAACGTTCTGGAAGAGAGGTTGTTCACTGCTTCTCGTCACGTTCACGGACATTGCGATTTGATCAGAAGGTGCAAATGAGATTGGTGATCGATAGATCTCTTGAATTTTCGCTTCCGGACCATCGATTATCTCGCGCGATAATCTCAAGTCATTATTGAAGCTTGTCTCGCAACTGATTGGAACTTCGAAAACCGTAGGGCAGGGCCCGTCGCTTCGAGGTGCGCTTCTTGGAGAATGAACAATATGCTTTGAGCTCGATATTACTGTAGATCGAGTTGGTTCCGAAGCCTGAAGCTTCTTAAGGATTTCCTGCAACAGCCGTCGAATTGTACTTTTATACATAAAATTGATCTTTTCTTTTTTAAATAATTAATCTTAAATATTGTGGGAGGACATTAAAGAAAAACGAAAATATCTCTTTTCTTAATTACCAAGATAAATCATTTTTTGTCTTAATTGATCAAGAAACAGAATTTTATTATTTCTCTTTATTTCTTGCTTTTAAACATTGCCTATATATTTTTTATTTAAAAACAATATTTAAAAAATGTTAATCTTTTTTTTAGGAACAGCCCAGATAAACAGATTGTATCAATTTTACTGCAACTTTACGTTGTACTCGATCATCAAATGCGTAATAGATGAGTCGATTGTGGTTCCAAATATTGTAGTCGTATTTAGTAAATCAGAAAACGAAATACCATGACGCAAATATGATGTAAATATGAGAAATAAAAATCTGATTCTTAGTATCTCATATTTACATCATATTTGCATCATGATATTTCGTTTACTGATTTACTAAATGTTGCTGCAATGTTTCGAATCACAATCGGCTCATCTATGAAGCATTGGATGATTCTAAAATAAACGTAAATTTGCTGTAAAGTATATGTACATTTGTCTACTGAGAATATTTTAGCGAAAAAAAAATTTAATTATAAAATTTAATTTGTTTTTTTATTTTCAGAATATATTTATTAAGTTTATTAATTATTTTTATGTACATACAAATTCTTATAATTATATAACGCAATTATAAACATTCTTGAAAACGCATAGTGTCGACGGGATTTGAATCTAAGATCTTTGGGGTGGTAGCCTACTTACGCTAACGTTGAGCTAATCGCACGCTTGCATCTGAATACTTTTTTAAATTTAGCAGGGAATGGAAAGTTACTTTTTAAAAGTAACAAGTTACAGTTACTTGTTACCGAGAAGGAAAAGTAACAAGTTACCGTTACTAGTTACCGATTTTTAAAAGTAACTCGTTACAGTTACCGTTACTTGAG
>NW_017295983.1:161225-168515 GCF_001594075.2 Trachymyrmex cornetzi
GCAGTACATGATCAGTAGGCTGGTTGGACGCTCGTATTCGCCTATCTTTAAACGTTAATATCTCGTTAAAGATTGCGTCAACTGCAAAATGGTACAAAACTGTTTTGTTCCCCTTGATCCAATCTATGTCACCACTGTGTTTCGGTAACATTTTCCGAGACACCCTGTATATATAGGGTGTCTGATAACTCTCCTGCTCGTGGACAGGTAGAGCGGACTAAACTGATTGTGAGACGAAAAGTCCTCTTATTACCATTTTACAATTTTCGCAATAGTTAACAAGATATTAATTATTAAACTAGCTTTGACTGTCATAGGCTTGAATATTCTTATACTTAGTGTTTAATTCTTGTCGGTCCGAATAAAATCTTATTATATTGGTTAATTATTAAAAATTGCCGAATATTGATTTTCAATAATTTTTTACTCAAGTACTATTAACTTTACGAAAAAATAGCTACAGACAAAAATTGTTTATTTTCTTCTTATAAAATTGTGAGAATTTTTTTAGATTTTTTTCAGAATTTTTTAGTACCGCATTTTCTCATGTTGGTAAAAATAGTTGCCAACAAGAAAATGAAGTAATAAAAAGTTAATAAAAAATTCTCAGAATTCTATGAGAAAAAATAAACAATTTTTGCCTCTTGCTGTTTTTCTGTAAAGTTGATACTACTTCAGTAAAAAATTATTGAAAACTAATATTCCACAATTTTTAATAATTAATATCTCGTATCATTTATGCTTACTATGACATCACATCAAGATTACGAATCCTTTCAACAAAATTCGATACATCAAAATCGACATTTGTTTACCCAAATTTTACAGTATATTTATCTTACTATATGCGGCATGAAATAAATAAAAGTTTACAAATCATTTATGCTTACTATGATATCACATAATAATTGTAAATGTACATCATTATACGATGTATTTCATTTAATTATATATGATGTAAATATTTCATATAGTAATATCGTAAAAAAATATTATAAATCTGAAGATATATTTTCATACATATGTTTTTGAATTCTATAACAAAAAATCTAATCATTCAAATAACCTAAATTTTATATTTACCTTAATATAAATGTTTTTGCTTTTATAATGTCATAAATGATCATAAAATTGTTCTAAATTTTCAGTAAATTAATTTATGCATATCGTGATCATCATACAAGTCTACTAGATTTATTCATAAATTTGTTCATAAATTTAACATTTTTCAACTATTATAAATAAAAAAAAGTGCACATCAGTGTAGTTTTCCTAGAGAGCAATTACATTCTTTACACGTTCAACGTATCTATGTCAAATCGGACGTTCTTCGACAGAAAAAACACAACTGATCAAGTCAAACTTATCCTCATTAATCTTGAGAAATGGTATGGAATATTCGCGTGACGAATTAAAATCGTCACGGTGCATTGGCTGAAGCGTTTCAATGAACTAGAAAGTGATGACTAGGTTTCAACGCCGTTTACTGTTTTACGATACTTTTAGTCACGCTTGATTTTATGCAGTCAACTCTGTATGCTCGTTAACTTAATATGACACCAAAATGTCAAAGTAAGTATCGCGAGTTGCGTGCCAAATCATTCTTCTTTCTTCGTACTTTAATATAATTTGTAACAATGCCAATTTCTTCTTCAATTTATAAAATTTTATATTGTGCAGAAGAAAGAAATTTGATGTTTAAAAGATTTATACATATATACATATTTATATAATTATATATTTAATATTAATTAAATTATATATTTGTAACGTTAATTTATTATTAATTATTTTAATTTAGTTTTTATTTTATTATTTATTTGTTGCATAAATGTTGCAACTAAATGGAGTATTTAAACAAAATACGCTTTCTTTTTCTTTTAGAAAAGTAACTTTAGACTTTGAATTTTTATTCTACAGAAAAAAATGTTATTCGTTACAAATTTTTTCAAGTATTGAAAAATAATTTCTAAATACCACTTCCAGCCAACACGGCATAATTGAACAATCGCATATCGACAGTTTTCTATATCTATGCTAAATAAAATGTTTATAGTGCAGCAATAGTCGCGTCCAGGAATGCGTCCGCATAATGAGCAGCTGGAAAAACCAAAAGAAAGCAGCAATTAGAAAGTAGTTAGATTGTAAAACAATTTAATGCTGTCGATCGTTCGAATGCAATAGTAATGGCCCAATTACTCTCGACATTATAAGGAAGGCGAATAGTTGAGATGCATATTATTCGTATTTTAATAATTGTATTTACGTTCAACGGAAGCCGAATATAAATCGACGAGATTAATTCCCGAGATAAGATATGAACGAAAGTCAGCCCCCCCTCTCCCCCCTCCACACCCCCTACTCCCCCCCTCTCTCCTATCGATTATGATAATATTTTTGCGTAATTCTCTCGATTTTAAATAACGCTGAATAGCAGGATCAAAAGATATGCGCGGAATTTATAACTGAATTATAATTTTTACACTTCCATATTAACATTATTAACTTTTGCTACTGATCGTTATCTTGTTAACTGTTTTTTTTAAATTTCTTTCTATTCTTTCTATTTAATTTCTTTCTATTTATTTTCTTCTCTAGGTAATGTCGATATTTTTTACTGTATTTTATGAAGACATTTAATTCTGAAAGAATTAATGTCATATATACACTCTAAATTGTTGGGAGAGAATTTCACTCCAAAAGAGTGGTAATTGCGCCAGTCCAGCAGAAACAGGGAGGCATGAATTTTTTCACTCTTAGGGATTGAAGAATCACTCTAATAGCGTTTTCGGCCCGATCGGGTTTGCACCAACCTGGGTTGGATTAATCTTTTCTATTGGTTGATGTCACACGCTCTACCAATAGGAGAGCGCAAAACGTCATTAATCCAACCCAGGTTGGTGCAAACCCGGTCGGGCCGAAAACGGTATATGAATCAGTTTTCAATCTAGTGCTGAGTAAATACCTATATAATTTCACTCTCTCGAAAGGAGATTGTAATTTCTTTGATAAACTTAACGTTAAGTTTAGCTTCTCCTTCCTACATCCACTTGACAAAACTCGACGTATTTTTACACAAAACGAACAAATCTGTCAGAAAAAGCGTCGTTCAGCCCTGCAAACGATATATCAATCATTAAAGCTGACCATTGTTAGGTTAAGAAATCCGCTTCTTGAAGAAGTAAAGTGAAAATTCACTTCTGCTGGATTGGCGCAACTATCATTTCTCTTGGAGAGAAATTTTACTCCTAAAAAATTAGAGTGTATTTCGAGCATTATCAAATAATTACGAATAATATTTACTTATATCATTATAACTTTAAAAATATTGTATACAGATAAAAATTTAATTGTATTTATCAATTAATAATATTTAGAAAAATTAAATAAGAAAATTATGTGTACATTTTTTTTCAAGCAATAGTTTTTAAGATATATTTGAAGGCTTAAATAGCCAATTATAGATTACCTGTTCATGAATCGCGCGATATTGGTAAGCATGCCCTTCAGCGTTTAAACGTAGTCCGTAATTGGCCATATTTAAATTATTATTTCATAAACTGTTGCTTATAAATACAAATTTACAAATAATTTTTTTACTTAACTTTTTGAAAACTTTCTTATTGTGGTACTTTAATTCGCGAAGATCCTATATGATCAAATATGATTC
This sequence comes from Trachymyrmex cornetzi, assembly GCF_001594075.2. NCBI lineage: Eukaryota > Metazoa > Arthropoda > Insecta > Hymenoptera > Formicidae > Trachymyrmex > Trachymyrmex cornetzi. Next base: position 164,896 of record NW_017295983.1, read on the forward strand.
ATAAATTGAATATAAATAAAGAAAAACTTTCACTTTTTATAATAACGACTGCAAAAAAAATCTCCAAAAAACATTTTAACATAATACATTATAAAATTAAAAATTATTATTCTCAATACTATTTTCATAATATACAAAAAAATCGTGGCACTTTACTTTGAAAATTTTATATCCTTTTTACGGGAATTAATCCTTCAAATTAAAATAAAATAATATTATAAATAAATAATAATAAACAATAAATTAAAGGTTAGGACACTGTTTTCAGATCAAAGTACTTTTTTTAAATTAAAATAATTAAATGTATAACAATACAAAGATGTATAGGGCACATAAGAATCAACGTAATTAAGCATATATGTAAGAATTATAATGATATGTTATTTCATGATATTCAACGTGGTCGCAGTTATCATTTCTTAAGAAGAAATACTTCGTTAAATTCATTATGAAATCCTGTAAAGTATAAAAGGTAGATAGATCTATTAATTGCCTCTCAGATTGTGACAATCAGCTTTACCGTTAACATATCTTTCAAAAATTCTTTCTGGAAGATTCGATCTGTACATATTATCAAGTTTTAATAGAGTAACTGTGAATTACATTATTACTATCTGACTGGTGTACTACCTCTTATACTTTACACGATTTCATAATGAATTTGACGAAGTATTTCTTCTTAAGAAATGATAACTGCGACCACGGTGAATATCATGAAATTCCGAACAATCGGTTATTAAATCGCTTGCAAGTAATTCATGTTCTCCGTGAAGCATTCATTAAGATCGCTATATAAAAAAAAAAATTGGAAAACTTTCATCACAATCTTTCTATAACGATGGCAATAAATTTAAGGAGTGAATTTTGTATTATTTGAGGATGGCTCAATCTAAGAGCCGAAACATGTAATGTAATGTGTTATGTAATGTGTTATTTATAGAATTTCTTTATACATTTAATATATAGCATTATAATTCTTACATATACGCTTAATTACGTTGACTCTTATGTGCCCTACACATCTTTGTATTATGTCTTTTTAAAAAACTAAGAGTCCTGTACTTTTTGTCATTTGATTTTAAATTTATAACTAAAAAAATCTGAAGAATAAAAAACTTAAAAATAATTTGCTCAAAGTTTATTCTGAACCATAGTAGAATCAATTCTATGGCGGCGCGAAATATTGAAAAAAATCGTAAACGCGATCGCGTCGCGCTGTGATTATCTGATTAAAATCTCCACGAATCTCGGCGTAAGCTGTGGAACCGCTGCTTATGTAAGTAGACAGTCGTCGCGACAGCATGACGGTCCACGAAATCTGGCACGCATCTCCCATCATCGAAAGAGAAAACGTTCGCATATCGGACGTGTAATAATAATGCGATGGACGCGCGTGCAGCTGGCAATGCCAGCTGGTGATGCGCAATCACGGCTCGATGGCCTGATAAACAGCCGCTGCAAGCTAATTGATAGCCGTATTAAGCGGAACAGTATCGAACCCGAGTGAAGGGCGACAACGCAGCTGGAAGCGGCACTCTCTGTCACTTGTAAAGATGCGTAATGTACTTGTATACAGAGAACGAATAAACGATCAACAAATGACGAACACGAATCTTCCGGTGTTCACATTCGTACATGTTCAGCGCCTACAGGTTTCAATTAACTCTTAACGCATGATATGTCGCAGATAATTTCTGTTGGCTGTAGCCGCTTCTAGTAAGTGCAAGCTATTCGTAGCTTTCCATCATGTTTTGAAACCTGATACCTGAGGCTAAAAACGATGTTTCTTTAATTAATTTCGAGCGACTCAATTTTATCTCGGTTTCCGCAATTGAAGCAAGCATAGACAAAATATGAGAAAGGAAGATATTTGTTACGGTGGCAGAAGGGATATTATGCAAATCGTAAACTAGTTTTCGTATCTTCTGCGTCATATCTTCATTTATTCATGAGATTGCGCGTTTTATCCGACAAATAAACTTTTAGTATAGTGACTGAAATTAAACAATTTTTAATAAGCAATTAAGTTAATTTCGTTTATATATCGTTATGATTGGTTCACGAGTGAATCACGCCGATTTAAATAGAAGATCTACGATGGAAAGTAACGTCATATTTTATGATCGTATGACACCGATAAAATATCGTGGCTAATTCGAAACGGTTGACATAAAAATTCGTAAAAAAATAAAGAAATTATTATTTATCACAATTCATGATAATGATATTTATATTTATATGTGTTCCAAAATTGTTAAATTATTTAATTATTCTTAATTTCTGTATTTCTGCGAAAATTATAGTATGAAAGTTAAATAATAAAAGTTACGTATTAAAAACTTATTTGTAATAACAAATGAGCAAAGATTATTTCCATTCAAAATGTCGAAATATTAAAGCTAAATATAAATTTTTTTATTGTTATTATTACAATTATTATATTTTTTCAAGCTGAAAATGGCTTAATAAACAAATATGGAAATAGAATAAGAGTTAAACAACTGTTCTGCATTTTTACGTTAATTAATAGGAATAGCAAGGTCAATACCGCTGGATTCGTGACCATGATCAAGAACCGAGGTTTCTATTTAATTAACTCTATCGTTACTGAGATTTATAGAAACAAGCTAGGATACTGAAACCATTTTCTCTCGTTAATCTCACTTGCTATGACGATGACATATCGAGCGCATCCTCGTCTCTGTGTCGGTTTAGGCATAAATATTTTCTTCTGCTATAATAATTAAGGGTGTAACGGCTGTAACGGTTTATTTTCGTCTCACCATTTTGCGGAAATTGGCTGGTTTAACGCAATCCAATCAACCGCGATTAATGGTTCTCGATAAATTTACAGTTTGAAAATTAATTTGAAAATTAATGCGATTTAATCGTAAACCTGCGAATATACTACACATATAAAACTGTATAAAACACTACGTAAATGCATTTTGGAAAAGGAATATAAACTAGTTTTTTCAAATACATGTTAAGTAGTGCTGTATTTTACAGATTTCACTTGAGAAGCGTTTTGTATTTATTAAATCACGTGGAGGCATATAAATAATACTCATGCGTTTATTCATTATTACTATTTATAATTAGAGTTGGGTAGTGTTCAGTTATAAAAAGTTAAAAGATAATAAGTTATAAAGTTAAATAGTTCGTTAATTTTAACTTAATTACATTTTAGAGTCTTAATTTTTTAACTTAATTTACTTATTATACATTTTATCGATAACTATTAACTTTTAATTTGACTTTTTTGAAATTAATCTTCAGTCACAATACGAGGGGATAATGAGTATATAATTTAGTACCAGTAATTCTTTAATGAATATGCTGTGAGAAAGGAAAAATACAAAAAATTATATAAAACAATCAAATTTTTTCTTTCTCTTTCTTTTTGGTTGTTTGTTTAGAATATAAGGTAGTTGGCTCATTAATCGTCACATTAACCAAAACGCTTGACTTTACAAATTTATATCGTTCAGATTGAGAAGTGAATAATTGTGATTTTAAGTTATTTTAAATCATTTTTTTGTTACGAATAAAAATGTCAATCTAAAATTCTTATACCTACTGCCGTTATTGAGAAAATCCTTCGTAAAGGTTAGAAAGCA
>NW_017295983.1:168674-171101 GCF_001594075.2 Trachymyrmex cornetzi
GTATATATATATATATTTATATATATATATAAGTATAATAATTAAAAATTAGAAACTAAGAATAGGCATTTGAATAGCAATCCACTTAAAGTACTTTTTGTATTAAATTACGAATAACCGCTGTAAGTGAATTAAATTCATTTATTTTTACAAAGACTATATCTAAAATAACTATCTAAAATAAGGCTCGCAAGAATATATCAAATATAATAATAAAAAGCTAGCCCGTCAGAGTCGACATCAGTTAATCGGATGCACAATTTATACAAATGTACGAGTTATCGCCATGCCGCCATAACGATTTGCCCAATAATCGTTACGGCTATGTCCCACTAATCGCCATACGTGAATGATGGAATAATTCAGATATACAAGAGAAAGTTAATATATATACATTAATATATATATTATAATTATAATTATATAACTTGTTTTATAAAGAAATAAAGATAATTTTGACTATTGTTTTAGAACTATCATTATTACAAATTTTCAATAACTGTTAATAACTATTTCAACAGAAAAGAATTGTAAACACTTAATTAGTTTTTATTCGAGTAGTGCCCATCTCTGACGTAGGGTAGACCGGGGAGTAAAGGGCCACTTTTGACATTTTTTGCTATAAAATAAAAAATATTTAACTCACATAGATCGTGTTGATATTTTTCAAAACTAGAGTCCTTCGACTATAAAATACATGCAAGAAAGTATGCATATATACCCTTCATTACAAAGATATCGTAAATTTATGTAAATTTTACAGAGGAAGTCATTCGGCACTTTTTACCCCATATGTGGGGCAAGAAGTTCCACATAATGGGGTAAAAAATATCAATACTAATATATTACGTTTGAACTATTTTCAGAGATAAAAATAGGTATATACTAGAGAGTTTTTTATTATAAGGTGGGTTTTTATTATTAAGAGGACTTTGGTAACAAAATTATAATAGAAATATTTCAGTTTTAACAGAAAATTAAATTATTAATGTTTTCTTAACCTAAGACAAACTTTGAAAAGAAGAAACAAAACTAGCACTATATCGTGCTCGAAAACAAATAAGAATAGTCTTTCCTCTTACACTTGATTTTTTAAGTCATTTTGACCTTAATAAAAAATTAAATCAGTCTTCCAATAATGAATGATTATAACGAATTTGAAAAAATATTTGTTATAAAAGATAATTATGCGATAAAATCATTCGTCATCATTATTACAGTAATATAGACACGTCGAATAAGCCTAATTTCATCGAAATCGGAGATAAAAGTCGCATTCTGAATAATTTACCTGTCTCTCTGCGTAACGAACACCACTAATGCTAATTCTACAATGAGTTGATAATCGAAAGTAATCGGTAACGTTTCGTACTGTTGACTATTGGTCAACTTCACTGATAAGATTATCGACTTAGGATTATCGACTTATTATAGAATCAACATTAACGAATACAGAGCAACCATGGCACTTTTACCCCAACAACTATGGCTCTTTTTACCCCAACAAGTCACGTAAACTTTGCGGCATTGTTATTAAAAAACTATAATAGAAATAACAATTCTAATAATCACACTGTTAAAACAATAGAATAAGATTAATAAATACACTTATTTAATCTATCTAGGTGCAAAAATGATCCCTTCAGACCAAAATAACTGCGGCGCTAATATCTTACTTTTGGCTCTCAAACACATGGGCACATCCGTGCAAGTTTCCTGACGGTTATTAGGCAGTAACGAACTGTGTGACATAAGATTCTCACTCTTAGTTGACGAACTGTGTAGTGGAATTTTCTAGTGAATGCCTTATTACCGAGATACAAGAGGTGGACCTTTTTCCCCGGGGACCTTTACTCCCCGGTCTACTCTACCTAGTTATCGACGTAGAAATGATCCAGTGATCGACATTCTTTATTTGTTTGCATATCTATTTATTAACTCGACTATACCTATGACGATTACTGGTCCATAAAATCTCTAGATAATAACAATTACGGTTCTGATTTTTCTATTTGGATTTTGGATAAAATTATTATTTTATTTACAAGAATTTTTTCTGGTCACCTAGTCTCAGTAATCGACAGGTGTGGCGATTACTCGAACGACTAGGTGCTCCGATAAACTGGTGCTCGTCACGTAAAAAAAAATCTAAAATTTATACAAAACAATAATTTGTGATGGTGTACGTAAAACTGCGATCTTGATTTAAATATAATTTGATGCTCAATTTACCTCATGCAAGTTACCAATATTCCAAATCACACGAGATGTTAAATGGTATCTCTTAAGGGGATGCTAAACCGATTACCCAACTCAATCAAGGTCGATAGTAGGGGAAAGTGGGCGAATTGTGCGCACCTAAGGGATATTTGTTTTTCTGGGATGGTTTTCTAAGTTCAAAGCGATATAAATAGGGAAATAGAAACT
>NW_017295983.1:171387-171785 GCF_001594075.2 Trachymyrmex cornetzi
TCTGACTCTATATGAAATACGATTACTTCAATACTAGTTAACCAAACTTAATAAATAACGGATCGAAAGGCGCACATAATAATGTACTTTAATAACGTATGCAACTTTAAACCAACAAATTAAAAATACGGATTTACCACCTTATTTTCTGAACGCTGAAATAACAAGAAAATGTATGTTTTCACTTTTTTATCTTTCACTGTTTATTGATGTACTTACGTCATATCTTTTGTGGTTATAACTTAAGGGGATCCTAAAGTCCTGTATTACCGACTAAAATACGTACAATTTTTGTATTGCGAATACTCTGTTTCTCTTTCACGGATTCGAAAATCCTTTTCCAGGATTAAAGTATACGCATTAATACGTGACTGTGAATTGGAGTCTACGCTGAGAAT
>NW_017295983.1:172053-181070 GCF_001594075.2 Trachymyrmex cornetzi
CTGCGTGAGATATTGCTGTGGTAGTATAAAAAGACATGTCGATGTGCGGCGCGCGGCGCGACATCTAGTGATTTTTCGGAGTTCGAGCTTTGGTTTAGGATCCCCTTAAGAGGACGACCTCCTGTGTAAAAATTTCATCACGGCGATGTCTCCATCTATCGGCGAAGTACCAAACCAGAATGCGCACAATTCGCCCACTTTCCCCTACAGACTTTTTTAATTCCAAATTCGATAATAGTGGTGACATCTTTGATTTAGTTTTTACATTATATTATATAATATATATCATTCTGTCTTACTCAAACGCATACATCTGTTCTTATCTAACATATGCCAGCACCATCTATCGCAAGACCGCGCAACTACTGCTACACGGAATTTCGGCTCTGTTGACAGTCCCAGTCTTTGCAAAGCACCTGTATACACGTATTTTCTATTCGGTGGAAATATTTCTTTTCTAGACTTTCAATCTTAGTTCTACAAACTCGGTATCGTTTGTTTCAATAATGTGACCTCAGCTACACGCTTATTTTCAAGATATGGACTCTAAAACTCTTACATCAAGCAAATATATATCTGAGGTGACAGCTGTACGAGCCAAAAGTAAGTGAATTTTTCATGAATCTGAAACTTTTTTTCGATTTTTTCATGAAATCCAGTGCAGCTGAGGTCCTGTTTGTGCGTACTTAAATTTAAGCAATAATACTTTTGCAATCCGTACATCCAATACAGAGATTTTTCACCGAATGGAAATGTGGTAAAACAGAAGGCTTTAGCATCACCTTAACCTCACAAGCATTTGGTCAAAATCACGCATCGACTCGGTTGCTGCACATATTCGATTTAATCTGTAGTGAATTCATATACTTACGAGTTTCATGATGTAACACAACATTGTAAATACCTTGTTGGAACCAATAAAAATATCAACAAACTGCACGATCAATAGGAAATACTAAAGTATGTCTTTAATATTTAAACATGGCGATTACTGGTACCCTGACGATTAATGGGTCAACTACCTTACATAAATTATTCCAAATTCAATTTTTACCATTTTTTAATTACTTTTTTAATGAACTTAACTTCTAATTCAATTAATTTCATTATGGATCAACTTGTATCTTAACTAATTGTAAGTTAAATTTTCAAGGTTGTTAACTTTAACTTAACTTAATTAAAAAAAAAAAGATTAAATTACCCAATCTTGTTTATAATAATATGAATATGAATTATCGTATGTAAAATATAATCTTCGTGAATGGTTTAATCGGGGCTTCTTAAATTATTCGCGAAACACTGGCCAGGTCAGCTTTTTTTTCATTACTTGACACGTACCTGTTTTTATCTCCGATCGATCGAAAACGCGTTTGTTCAATCGTGTCGTTCAATGTTATTCACCTTGGCATAATTCCCATAATGGTGATCTTTTTCGCATACGTGGGAATACGGATTCCCTGGCAACGGGATTTCGGCAAGTACGACGAAATCGTATCTGGCATCGTAATCGAGTATGCACAGCTTACGTTCTCTTTGAAAGAACGTCTTTCTTATTTTCAATTATCGTAAAGTTTTGTGATTGGAGATATCAATTGGAATAAAATTGTCTCTTGTATCTTGCTATCATGGCATCATAATGCTTTCCAGAAATAACGGATCAATTCTAAAAAAATTATTAACTTTCCGATGCACTTTAAAAAACAAACTGAATCTCTGTATTGCATATAATTTTTTTAATCATTTGTTATCAAGTTGTTTAAAATATTAATTTATATATAAAATTACAAAATGTTAAAAATTTTTCAACACAAATGAGAGGCCATATTCGTTTAAAACGAGTCTTGGTATCTAATAATATTTGTGTGAATTAAAAAAATTTTTAGTTCAAGCAAATTACGTACCAATCATTTGTCGGTCTTGAAACAGTCCTAGACTGAATCTGAAGTACGTAATGTCAAATTAAACAGTTTAATATTATTAATGTTGATAATTTGTAAAATATTGTAAAAAATTTATTGTAGAAAATATCGTCTTATCTGAGAGATTTTCCCCATTCCATACGGACGTCAATTCGACTAATACTGAAGCATGTGATAATATTCATAACCCCAGTCTAAGGCTGGTATATATATATATATATATTTAAGATCATCTTAAGTACAGTCTTAAAATGTAATAAGCCAATCACAAAGTTGTATTAACATCTTAATGAGCTTTTTACAATAAGTCATTAGTAATAGATCAGAAGTCAAGGAGCGAGTTGTATGCGAGACAGTAGTGTGTCACAAGCAATAATATATCAATAATCAGTGACTACATGGAGATACTCAAATTCCATTTTTTTACGATTTAAAACTTAGATTACGTTATGATGACCAATCATATAGTGCATAGTTATTTGCCTTGAGAACTGTCACCCTTCTGATTGGTTGAAATATCGTAACGATCTAATATGATTTATTCTGGATGTAAGTTTCATAAGATTTATGTTGACTTATAATTCTGTCTTACCACTAGTATAATATGAATGGTGACTAACGACTTATTGTAGAAAACCCATAAGGCATTACTTAAAATGATCTTTAAAAAAGAGCTGATTATGAATATTGACCTAGGACTGCAGCGTTTCAAAACCGACAAATAATCAATGCGTAGTTTATTTGAACTAAATATTTTTTAAATTCACACAAAAATATTATTAGGCATCAAGATTAGCCTTGACCAAACATGGGCCTGTTTACTGATTTGTGTTCAACATTTCTCGGTTTAATTTCATTTGTTATTGTTTGTAAAAACTATATATTTATACAAAATTATGAAAAAGTTCCTGAAAAGTTTGTTTCCATTTTTTAAAACTCATGGTACAGCGTTCACCTTTCAAGTTGCTCATATTTCCACACAGAAAAAGTGTTACGGTTGCTACAACCAAAAATAATGATAATTTTCGCCCATCGATACATTTGGTTGTGATAACCGTAAGATGGACATATCTTTACAGCCATAACCGTTAAGATATGCCAATCTTACTATTATCACAACAATCGTACTGTAGTTCTTATATCCAAAAAAATGTAATGATGGGTGACTTTTGGTCGTGGCAAACGTAGTCGTTTTTTCCATGCAACATTGATTCGTAATTAAATAAACAAATATGCCATGCGACCTAATATTCATTTCTGGTCTTTCATTCTCGGAGAACCGTTTAAGTCTCCGAATAAATAAAATTTGAAATTAAAATTGAAATCGAATCAGTCAATTTCAAAATAAACAAGTGAGCTAATATTTGTCTGTCGAATACTCACGTCATCGGCGTGACGTTGAGGCACAAGGATGAGACGTGGGTTTTTCGGTGAATGATGGGGCCTAACAATCTGGCGCCACGGTGACGCGGTGACGCGATTTGCCACGTGTCTGCGAGCGGTTCTCCACCTACAACAACTTTCGCCGCAACTGAGATCCTCGCCCGCCGAAGTCTGCGAGGTGTAATCGAGCATCTCGAACGACCTCGTTTGGCTGGTAGCGGCGGCCGCGCACTGCAAGGACGACAACGGCATCGTGCCCTGGTATGGACACTCGTCCCGCGTCGTTCCACAAGACTCTCCTCCCGATCCTTCCACAAGGACGTCCTCATTCATTATCAGCTTCTCCGACGGGCAACTCGTATGCAATCTCTCGTATCTCGTTCTGATCTTTTCCAAAGTATCTGGATCAGCGTATCCTTCCGAAGACGATCCTCCGGAAAGACACGTACCTCGTTGATATATACTGAAGGACGATTCGTTACTAGGAGCTATTATCGGATTCTTGTCATTAAGTATCAAGCTGTGATTTTTGTCTGCGGAGGGATCACCTGTTGCTCTATCTTGATGCAGGAAACTACCTATTGGCCACGAGTTCGGACAACTAGGACCGAACGATGGGCCAGGATTGTTAACTTCATGAAACGCTCCAATATCCCTAAACGCATTTCTGTTGACGTCGTCTGTGGGGAATATCCTAATATATGACTCCTTCCTGTCAAACGGATCTTCGTAAGACAATCTTTTCGATCGGTACCAAGGATACTGATCGCACTGCAGGTATTTGGGGCTAACTTTGACATCCTTGATATCTTCCAGCTTGCAGTCCGTTGTTTGTTCCCCGCAGGTCGTCATCACTGGCACCGGTGGAAGCCGGATGCGCAGGGCCTCGGCAGCACGCAGAAACGCGTCCAATCGCATCCGTGGAACAGAGGCGCTTCCAGTGTAGACGAAGCCAAGAAGAGCCGCGAGTTCCGGCGCCTCCATCTCTGCCAGAATCACTGTAATCGGCTCACAATGAGCTGTGACTTTGCTGTGTGCAAGTAACACCTCCTAAATAAAATTTTGTTTATTAGAATAATGAAAATAACAATTTTAAATTATAATAAATACATAATATTTTTAATTATAATAATATTTTTAATTATAATTGATGTATACAAAAAGAATGATTTTGTTGAAATATCTAAAAATTTATTTAGATATATATCTGAAAATAATTTTATTATAAAATATTAGGATAGTTATATAGAATGTTTAAGCGCTACTGACAATACTGTAAGAAGTTTTAACTTTCTAGCAACCAGTTTGAATGTTCTATCTAATTATTTTGATGGTTTAAAGAAAATTATTTTCGGATCTGTATCTAATTAATTTTTTAGATACTTTAACAATATTGTTCTTCTTATGTATACATATACAAGAAAATGCATATATAAGAATATGTAATAATATACTATAAGATAATATAATAATATATAAGGAAACATAACAAAATATTAATTAACTAATATCTATTAGATAATATATTGAGTAAAAAATGGGAGAATATATGTTTTGATAGAAATATACGTACATGATTCTAGCGTGTTGTTAAAGAATATAAAAGAACCGCGTATGAGTTTTCGTATTGATGAAGATTACTTTACAACTTATAATTAGTAATGTGCAGTAATAACATGTATCAAGAACATGCGCTAAGTTACAGAGAAGTTCATGTACGCTGGTTGCATATGTGGGCCAAATTTTATTAGTGCTCTCATTTCATGAAGTGATCTCATTCGAGAGAAATATATATGTACATAAGAAATATATATTTCCTTGCTTATCCGATATAACGGCTGTGATATGCATAAGAAACTTAATGAGAAGAGATGTTTTGATTTTTCTGTGATATCTCCTTTTATAAGTTATAAGAATTTATTTATTTCATAAATTATATAAGAATTTATTTATTTCATAAATTACATAAAAATAAATTCTCTATTTGTTATTTTTTCGTTTTACATGTAGAAGAGCAAGAAGTTTTATGGTTCATTAAACGGTAATTCTTTATCGTCACATTCACTCTCTAAATGAATTCATTAAAACTCCCATATATTCCATAACTATTTGATTAACCTTTTAATACTTTTTTTTTAATTCAGTTTTGTTAAAAAATCTTTTATAGAATTTTGAATAAGAAGCTAAAATTATTTAGAGAGAGAGAGAGAGAGAGAGAGAGAGAGAGAGAGAGAGAGAGAGAGAGATAAAATAATATATCTAAAAAATGAAGACAAAAATTAAAAACTATTCTGATGGATCCTGATAGGGGAATATATTTACATTGAGTTAATAGAAGAATTGTAAATTCGGACTTCCCCAAATCGTTCAAAGCTTTATGCATTCATAAATATCGCGCACTTAATTTATTTCATTCTTCTTTTCTCTTCTTGTTACTCGCGCGGATAATGAAACCTGGACAACAATGAATTACGAGTATTTCATTGTTGTAAGCTTGAAAATCGTGCTGCATTGAGATAACTGTAATTACGCGGCCGGCGGTCGCTTCGACGGCTCTTTCCGATTTTTTTTAAGCGATAATTAACCGTTATTGGCTGGTCGCCGAGATCAGGAAACTTGAATTAACCTCTGCCGGTCGCACAATGTTGATCACGTGAGAATTGTTGTACATTTTTGCTCCATTATATAATGTACCAATAGAAGATTAATACATTGCATTAAAGTGAGATCAATGTAAGATTACACAAAACAAATTACAAACTCCTAAACTCTAATCTTATAAAATTGATATATTGTTATATCAAGTATCTCAAAATAATTTCTCAACCTTTCTAATTTTACTGTATTATCTGTGTATACGTGTCAAAATATTCTAAATTTTTATAAGAATTTAATATTTTTTTTACTTCCAGATTTCTTATTGATGTTATGTTTGCCGTGAGGTTTTAGCCTTCAATCATTCTTCTTCACGCCGTTTCGCAACCATTTTAACGGATAGTTTGCGTCGAAAAATGATGAGAGCATTATTCCTTCACGTAGAATGTAAATTAAATGTTGGCTTTCAAACCGGCCCGCGGCTCAATGCAGCTTTGCTGCACCGTTGCGTTCAATGGCGTAGGAATTACTTTTAAATCTTCCGTAAAAATCACTCATGGAGTGATGCATTTTATTTTTGCAACAGTATAATGTCAACCTTATATATATCTATAATTATTTTATTATTTATTATTTTACAACATAATAACTTTGAAAGAAGATGAATTGCAAAACTTAAAATGAATTCTAATGTAATAAAAACTTTAATAGCACATTTGTTGCTTCTTTGCAATATCAATGATATCTTTAAAAAATTCCAAGCTCTAATTTTTTTAAGATACCATTAATATTGCAAAGAAACAACAATTGCTATTAAAACTTTACGTTAAAGGTATATTTATATTGAAGGTACATTTTATATTCAAATATTACATATTGATAACACATTCATTTATATTAAAAATTAATTTTAAATTCATCCCGCGTTTCTGATTTTCTTCTATAACGAAAAGAAAGAAGAAATAGGTTTGTGGGTTGCCTGTTCTTATACGCATCTGCATCTGCATTTGCATTCTTATTATGCGGTAGCTACACCCCTGTGCCACAAGGCCGCGACGACTTTTTAGTTTTCTTCCTCTATGTGCTAGAAGTGCTCTCTCGGGCGCAATTACTTAGGGTTAGTATTTGCGCTTATTGCACTTGAATCGTAAACATTTCCGGAAACGTTGCAACGCCTTCAGCCTGAATGTATTCCGTCACGAATATGCAGGCGAATATATAATAAAATGCAAATACAAAGTAAGCTCTTTTTTCTTTTTTTGATTGCGAGATAATAAAGGCTAAAGCATGTGGTTATCAATACACTTCGTCACTATAATTAAGAATCTAATAAGCGCTGTATTACCTCTATCTCGTACATATTTTATGAACTTTCGCAGTATTAGGTGGTATTATAGAAGTACGGTACAAGTAAATATATTCTATCGTAGTAGATCTACTAGTTTTCTATGAAGTTTCTTACGTACGTGCTGCCGGATAATTCACGTCTTGTAATAACGACGCAGTCTCTATCTAAATTCTAACTAATATATCTCTGCTAATTGCTAATTACTGAAACATTTTCATACAAATATGTCAGAAATGGTTATCAAGAGACAATGTCTCGGGTCAAATGTGTGCATGAATCTTACTATAAATAAAAAATTTTTCCTGAATTTATAAATATTTCTTTGGAAGAATATTAATCTGAAATATTGAGTCGTTAACATATTTGATGTCCATAACTTTATCTCATGTTTCCAGTATATAATATTTTAATCGTACATTTTAAAAGATTACTTTGTTTTACTTTTATGTTAATACATAGATAACTTTTTATGTAAATAATTAATTAAAAAATAATTAATTCCTGAATGCTTTATAATGTAACATTTTAACCGGGTTACATGATTTTCTCTTCATATACGCTTATTTCACTTATTGCACTCCATCTTATCCTTATATATATTTACATTTCAAACATGATTTTGAATTTTGAATGACAGTTATTTTGAATAATTTGGATACTATGTCAATTTATAATTACAAATGTATATAAATATCCATATCTGATATATAAGCTATTATTAGGATCAAATCATGCGAAATTCTAAGTTTACTTCTATTAACTTACATTATACCGATTTATCATTCGCGAAACAGCGATTACATGATTGGAGAATCAATCAATCAATTACGATAAATATTACAAGTATCTGCGGATAATATCTATGACCGGTTTACGATTTCAAGCTGTGCGAAATTTTTAAGCCTGTTTCCCAAAGATTTATAGATCAATCTATTGTACATGAAACTTGGCAGTCAGGATCTGCCAATTAATCAGAATCATAGTGATATTCTGAGGAACGCGCTTTCCATCCACATCTGATGCGATCTCTCCTATTACATTACGAAATTCAGGGTGCGATCAAGAACATTGATTAGATCATCGTAATTATAGTTGTGTATCAGTTTTCACGATGTGAGCTATGAAATAAATTTTCGTTTGATTGGTTTTAGCTTCCTGTAAAATAATGTGTAAAATTTCACACTTCGTGTAATTTTCCGCGTGTAGATGTTCCGCGATATCTCACGTGCAACAATGTGTTGCAGTACTTTTGCAGACGCACACATCCTGCAATGAGACATATAAGAGAAATCGATTCTTCAGTTCGTGCGTGATGGATTGTCGTTTGAATAGAAACAAATTTAAAATTTTTGCACACAGCTTAAAATCAATAAACGTAAATGTTTATAAATAGCAGACGTAGATATTTATAATTACATAAATTAGTAAATATAATGCGAGAAAGATGATGATCACCTTTTCAAACAAACACAAATAGATACATATAAATAAAATAGAACCAAAATTGTTGCAAAATTGAAGTATTTTATTTATATTAATCCATAAATTTCTTTTTTTGCAAAAACGATCCTATATTAAAAATAGTTTAGCAATTTATTAGAAAAAAAATTTCTAACTTTAATTATAATAATAATGAAATGAAATTAAAATAAGTTATGGGGATGCTAAACCGGGATTACTCAACTCAATCAAGGTCGATAGTACAGACTTTTTTAATTCTAAATTCGATAATAGTGGTGACATCTTTGATTTAGTTTTTACATTATATTGTA